>NW_018402343.1:2210-2343 GCF_002168275.2 Theobroma umbraticum | reverse complement strand
AAATAGACTTTTCGTGCCAATGACTACTTTTGTGTTCACGTTTCTCGAGATAGATAATCAATTATTGTCTGTTTTAATGAAAAATATAAAAAAAATTCAAGTTAAAATCAATTATGAGATTATAAAACCATTT
>NW_018402343.1:1641-1754 GCF_002168275.2 Theobroma umbraticum | reverse complement strand
AAAAATTTAACTTAAAATCAATTATTAGATTAGAAAACCATTTAAAATGAGTAACAAGACTCTTGAAGGAATGGGAGGCTATAAGTAGACTTTTCTTGCCAATGAATACTTTT
>NW_018402343.1:1036-1154 GCF_002168275.2 Theobroma umbraticum | reverse complement strand
AATGACAGGCCATAAATAGACTTTTCTTGCCAATGAGTACTTTTTTCTTCACTTTTCTCGTGGTAAACATTCAATTATAGTCTGTTTTAATGAAAAATGTAAAAAAATTGAGCTTAAA
>NW_018402343.1:829-1021 GCF_002168275.2 Theobroma umbraticum | reverse complement strand
ATAAATAGACTTTTGTTATCAATGAATGCTTTTTTCTTCACGGTTCTCAAGGCAAACATTCAATTATAGCCTGTTCTAACAAAAAATTTAAAAAAATTCAACTCAAAATCAATTATTAGATTATAAACTATTTAAAGCGAATAATAAGACTTTTGAAAGAATGGGTGACTATAAATGGACTTTTCTTGCCAA
>NW_018402343.1:108-322 GCF_002168275.2 Theobroma umbraticum | reverse complement strand
TAAAACCATTTGACATTAGTAATATGGCTTTTGAAGGAAAGGGTTACTATAAATTGACTTTTCTTGTCAATAAATGCTTTTTTCTTCATATTTCTCGTGGCAAATATTCAATTATAGTCTGTTTTAATAAAAAATGAAAAAAAATTCAACCTAAAATCAATTATGAGATTAGAAAACCATTCCAAGCGACTAATAAGGCTTTTAAAGGAATGGG
>NW_018402343.1:0-98 GCF_002168275.2 Theobroma umbraticum | reverse complement strand
TAGACTTTTCTTGTGAATGAATGCTTTTGTCTTCATATTTCTCAAGATAGACAATCAATTATTGTCTGTTTTAATAAAAAATGTAAAAAAATTCAACT
>NW_018402342.1:0-1229 GCF_002168275.2 Theobroma umbraticum | reverse complement strand
GAGAGAGAGAGAGAGAGAGAGAGGTGCATTGATGGAGTAAAAGTTGGATTTAAATTCTGGTTGTATATTAATTAATTATCTATGATTTACTCTTTAATGCGTACGAATTTTTTTGGCCACATAATGCGTATATACACCATTTTTCAGTGCTAAAAACTTCTAGAAACATGGCAAATTATATGACCGTTGCATAGTGGCATCTCTTTTTAAGGTAAAAAAAGGGCAAATGGATATGTTTGGAATATTATTTTTGAAATATTCCATAAACATTAAAAATGGACATAATTCTTTTTAGAAAACAATCAAAAAATATAAAACCAAAAGAGATTAGATGAAAAAAAATTTTGAAAGTGAAAAAGAAATATTTTTTATTTTTAAAAGTTTATTAAATATTACAAAGAGAAAATAATTTCATAATTTTAAAAAATTATAAGCCTTAAAAAGAATATCTTTTATTTTTTAAAAAATTCTTTCTATTTTATGGATTTTCCAATCTTTTATAATTTCTTAAAAATAGAAACTATTTCTATTTTTTATTGCTCGAGAATTTTTTTAATAATTAAAATTTTATTATTATTTTTAAATTTTTTGAACAATTCTAAGAATTAAAAAATTATTTTTATGTTTTTCAAAATTGATAGATTTTTTTTCAAAAATTTAAAACTATTTCTAATTTTCAAATTTGTTTAAAGTGATAAAAATAAATTTTAGAATTTTAATGATTGGGAAAAGGAAAAAATGTCAAATTAAGTTTGATAGCATGACATAGTAAATTGTAATATGAGATTGCAATAGTTTTTTAATACAATCACATTACAATTTACATCAATTGACTGTAATGTGATTATATTATAATCTTATATTATGTTAGCTTATTTCTAAACAAATGCTGTAATATAATTTAATCGAATACATTGTAAGGAATGTAGATGTGCATCTCTCATACCAAACACTACCATAGTTGACGATAGTATATGAAATCAACATTACATGTAAAGATATAATATTTAAAAAAGCCCTTAAATTATTTTAAAAAATACAGATAAAATATTTATTCTTTTATTACATCCAATCAAACTCTTATAATTTTATTTTGAGTTCAGTAAACTCTTGTGATTAATAATTGATAAATTGTTGTTAATCAAAGTATCACTTCTCATTTTATATAACGTGATACTGAAGTAACATGTTGATATGTTATAAGAGATTATGATGTAACATGTTAATGG
>NW_018402341.1:0-1166 GCF_002168275.2 Theobroma umbraticum | reverse complement strand
AAGGTTCCTTAATTGTATAATGAGTTTTATGAATGTATGTATTATGATTATGTTAATGGATGTTACATGATGCTTCTACATGTGATGATGAATGTTTAATAATGTTATAATAAGAAGCTTGCTTGAGCCTAACACGGTATGCTTATCTAGGTCCATGCGCCAGTCACAATCCCTCCAGGAAATGGGATGTGACAATATGTATGCAAATTATGCCATGACAATTGATATGCTATGTGACATAAGGCATGAATGAGAGATTGGTGTGTATGATGGACTTGAGTGTTGATTCAAGTGAAATATGAATGACTGAAGGTTGTGGGGAAGATTTAGAATGAGTTTAGGCCTTAAAAGAACTAGCTTTTATAAATTTGAACCTCAAAAGTCAATCCTAGCACATAATGGATCGAATTTGTGAAGCAAAAATTTAAAGGTAAATAATTTGTGAAGAAAAATTTAGGGGTAAATAATAGCATTGGCCCAAGATCAAGTACAGAACCCTTATAGTCTATCCTAAGGTAGGAAATGAGATTTTGGGTAAACAATCTAGTCTAAGATTGAGTACCAAGCTCCCATAGTCTATCTTGAGGCGCCATATCAGTAAAAATCAAGCTTAAAAGCCCTAAAACCGAGAAATCCTTCATTTTCTCCTATTTCTCTATTCTCTCATTCGATTTCTCTCAAATTTCACCCCGCTCAAAACATTCACACTTTAATGTCAGATCTTGGATTTGAAGTGCTAAAAGTTAAAGATTTCACTCCAAAAAGCTTAGTTGGTGAATTTCCATTTTCTCTCTCTAAAACCAAACCCTAGTTTCCAAGAATGAATTTTTGAAGCACTTGGAGTTGTTTGAAGTAAATATGGACTTGGGGAATGCTTCTAGAGGTAAGATTGAGAACTTTGACTTATTGATTTCCAATTTAAATGGTTACTAACTCTAATTGAATCTTGGTCAAACTTTGAAGAAAACTTACCCTTTTGAGTTGATTGGATATTTAGGGTAAATAATTATGCAATCCAACTTCTAGGGTATGGGTTTAGTTTATTGATGAAGAATTTGAGCCTATTTGTTTAGATTTCTAAAGATTTAGCTCTTCTGGAAAAGCTATAAATAATCTGAAACCAAGATTTGGCTATGAAATTTAGAATTATGATGTAAATGCTAATG
>NW_018402339.1:1091-1209 GCF_002168275.2 Theobroma umbraticum | reverse complement strand
TTTGTTGCTAGTGAATGGCTTTTTATTCATGTTTCCCAAGGCATACATTCAATTATAATCTGTTTTCATAAAAAATGTAAAAAATTTCAATTTAAAATCAATTATGAGATTATAACAC
>NW_018402339.1:955-1081 GCF_002168275.2 Theobroma umbraticum | reverse complement strand
GAGTAATAAGGCTTTTAAAGGAATGAGTGACTATAAATGAACTTTTCTTAGCAATGATGGCCTTTTCTTCACATTTTCAAAGCCAGACATTCAATTATGATTTGTTTTAATGAAAAATATAAAAAA
>NW_018402339.1:815-945 GCF_002168275.2 Theobroma umbraticum | reverse complement strand
AAATGAATTATGAGATTATAAAACTATTTAAAGTTTTAAAATAGGTGACTATATATGGACTTTTCTTGCCAATGAATGGCTTTTTCTTCATGTTTCATGAGGTAAACATTCAATTATAATCTGTTTAACC
>NW_018402339.1:578-805 GCF_002168275.2 Theobroma umbraticum | reverse complement strand
AAAAATTCAACTTAAAATTAATTATCAGAATACAAAACCATTTAAAGTGATTAATAAAGTTTCTGAGGGGATGGGTAACTATAAATGGACTTTTCTTACCAATGAATGTCTTTTTCTTCACATTTTTGGAGGGAGACAGTCAATTATAATTTGTTTCAACTAAAAATATAAACAAATCTAACTTAAAATCAATTATGAGATTATAAAACTATTTAAAGCGAGTAATA
>NW_018402339.1:137-374 GCF_002168275.2 Theobroma umbraticum | reverse complement strand
TAAAGCAATTCAACTTAAAATCAATTATGAGATTACAAAACCATTTAAAGTACGTAATAGGGCTTTTAAAGGAATTGGTGACAATGATTGAACTTTTCTTGCCAGTGAATGGCTTTTCCTTCACGTTTCTTGAGACAAACATTCAATTATAATCTGTTGTCATGAAAAATGTAAAAAATTTCAACTTAAAAATCAATTATGAGATTACAACACCATTTAAAGTGAGTAATAAGGTTT
>NW_018402339.1:0-127 GCF_002168275.2 Theobroma umbraticum | reverse complement strand
GGGTGACTATAAATGAACTTTTCTTAGCAATGATGGCCTTTGCTTCACATTTTCTAGGGCAGATATTGAATTATAATATGTTTTAATAAAAAATGTAAAAAATTTCAACTTAAAATGAATTATGAGA
>NW_018402338.1:2361-2469 GCF_002168275.2 Theobroma umbraticum | reverse complement strand
AAATGGACTTTTCTAGTCAATAAATGCCTTTTTCTGTACGTGTCATGAGGTAGATATTCAATTGTAATCTGTTTTAACCAAAAATGTAAAAAAAATTCAACTTAAAAT
>NW_018402338.1:2216-2351 GCF_002168275.2 Theobroma umbraticum | reverse complement strand
ATTATAAAACCATTTAAAGCGAGTAATAAGGCTTTTGACGGAATTAGAGACTATAGATGGGCTTTTTTTCAAATAAACAGATTTTGCTATACATTTCTCGAGGTAGACATTCAATTATAGTCTATTTTAATGAAA
>NW_018402338.1:1722-1850 GCF_002168275.2 Theobroma umbraticum | reverse complement strand
ATGGATGACTATAAATGGACTTTTCTTGCTAATGAATACCTATTTTTTCATATTACTTGAGATAGACATTGAATTATAATCTGTTTTAACCAAAAAAGTAAAAAAAAATGAACTTAAAATCAATTATG
>NW_018402338.1:1159-1331 GCF_002168275.2 Theobroma umbraticum | reverse complement strand
GAATAATAAGGCTTTTAAAAGAATGGATGACTATAAATGGACTTTTCTTGCTAACGAATACCTATTTTTTCATATTTCTCGAGATAAACATTGAATTATAATCTGTTTTAACCAAAATAGTAAAAAAAATTGAACTTAAAATCAATTTTGAGATTATAAAATCATTTAAAGT
>NW_018402338.1:737-987 GCF_002168275.2 Theobroma umbraticum | reverse complement strand
TAAAGCGAGTAATAAGGCTTTTGAAGGAATGTGTGACTATAAATAGACTTTTCTGGCTAATGAATTCCTTTTTCTCTATGTGTCATGAAGTGGATATTCAATTATAATCTGTTTTAATTAAAAATATGAAAAAAATTGAACATAAAATCAATTTTGAGATTATTAAATAATTTAAAGTGAGTAATAAGGCTTTTGAAGGAATGAGTGACTATATATAGACTTTTCTTACCAATGAATGCCTCTTTCTACA
>NW_018402338.1:345-509 GCF_002168275.2 Theobroma umbraticum | reverse complement strand
ACTTAAAATCAATTATGAGATTATAAATCCATTTAAAGCGAGTAATAAGACTTTCGAGGAATGGGTGACTATAGGTAGATTTTTCTTCTCAATGAATAGCTTTTCTACATGTTCCCTAAGGTAGACTTTCAATTAGAGTCTATTTTAATGAACAATGTAAAAAA
>NW_018402338.1:229-335 GCF_002168275.2 Theobroma umbraticum | reverse complement strand
GAATCAATTATGAGATTATAGAACCATTTAAAGCGAGTAATAAATTTTTGAAGGAATAAGAGACTATAAATGAATTTTTCTTGCCAATGAATGCTTTTTTCTTCAC
>NW_018402338.1:147-219 GCF_002168275.2 Theobroma umbraticum | reverse complement strand
GTAGGCATTCAATTATAGTTTGTTTTAATCAAAATGTAAAAAAATACAAATTAAAATCAATTATGAGATTAT
>NW_018402338.1:0-137 GCF_002168275.2 Theobroma umbraticum | reverse complement strand
AAAGCGAGTAATAAGGCTTTTGAAGAAATAGTTGACTATAAAAAGACTTTTCTTTTTAATGAATGGCTTTTTCTACATGTTTCCTGAGGTAGACATTCAATTATAGTCTGTTTTAATAAAGAATGTAAAAAACATTG
>NW_018402337.1:1366-1482 GCF_002168275.2 Theobroma umbraticum | reverse complement strand
CTAATCTGGCTACATATGGCCTATAGGTATATCCCTATCTTATATGCAAATCAAATAATATCATCATATGCTATCCCAATTTTAGTCTACACTAAACTCCCTTTCCTAAGTTTTGT
>NW_018402337.1:744-894 GCF_002168275.2 Theobroma umbraticum | reverse complement strand
ATAAAAATAAACATTGTAGTCCTTCTTTTTAGGATTCTAGTGGTTTAAGAATCAGCTCATTTTAAGTTGTTTAGATTGAGATATGGTCAAAATACAGAAACATATACGAATAAAGTCATCAGCATACTTGCACTGATTTTCATCAAATGA
>NW_018402337.1:0-213 GCF_002168275.2 Theobroma umbraticum | reverse complement strand
TCAATTCAAATGCAAACTCATCATTAAGTGAAATTCCATGTGTGTGCGCAATCTCTTCACTTAGAATATTGTGCGATCTAGACAAGTATATATTCATGCAAAATTCAAATTAGTAATTAACTCTATAAGTTTTCTTTTCATCCCCCTCTTCGCTAATGAAGGCTAACACTATGTTAAAGATCAATAGGACTTTAATTAGCTTGTAATGTATGA
>NW_018402336.1:0-1191 GCF_002168275.2 Theobroma umbraticum | reverse complement strand
AAAATCAATTATGAGATTATAAAACCATTTACAGCGGGTAATAAGGCTTTTGAAAGAATGAGAAACTATAAATGGACTTTTCTTGCCAATGAATGCTTTTTCCTTCTTGTTTTCTGAGACAGGCATTCAACTATAGTTTATTTTAACCAAAAAAGTAAAAAATTTAACTTAAAATCCATTATGAGATTATAAAACCATTTAAAGTAAGTAATAAAGATTTTGAAAGAATGGATGGCTATAAATGGACTTTTCTTGCCAATGAATGTCTTTTTCTTCATGTTTCTGGAGGTAGACATTCAATTATAGCCTGTTTAAACAAAAAATATAAAAATATTCAACTTAAAATCAATTATGAGATTATAAAACTGTTTAAAGGGAGTAATAGGGCTTTTGAAAGAATTAGTGACTATAAATGGACTTTTCTTGCCAATGAATGCTTTTTCTTCATGTTTCTCGAGATAGACATTTAATTATAGTCTGTTTTAACCAAAAATATAAAAAATTAAACTTAAAATCGATTATGAGATTATAAAACCATTCAAAGTGAGTAATAAGGCTTTTGAAAGAATGGGTGATTATAAATGTACTTTCTTGCCAATGAATGTCTTTTTCTATATGTTTCTCGAGGTAGACTTTAAATTATAGTTTGTTTTAACCAAAAAGATAAAAAAATTTAACTTAAAATTAATTATGAGATTATAAAATCATTTAAAACGCGTAATAAGGTTTTTGAAAGAATGAGTGACTATAAATGGACTTTTTTAGCCCATGAATATTTTTTTCTTCACGTGTCTTGAGGTAGACATTCAATTATAGTTGGTTTAACAAAAAATGTAACAACAATCGACTTAAAATGAATTATAAGATTATAAAACCATTTAAAGCAAGTAATAATGCTTTTGAAAGAATGGGTGTTTATAAATGGACTTTTCTTCTCAATAAATGGCATTTTCTATACGTTTCCTCAGCTAGATATTCAATTAAAGTCCATTTTAAAGAGAAATGTAAAAAAATTCAACTTATAATCAATTATGATATTACGAAACCATTTAAAGCGAGTAATAAGGCTTTTGAAGGAATGGGTGACAATAAATGGACTTTTCTTGCCAATGAATGCTTTTTTCTTCACAATCCTTGATGTAGACATTCAATTATAATCTGTTTTAACCAAAAAAGTAAAACAAATTGAAC
>NW_018402335.1:1114-1206 GCF_002168275.2 Theobroma umbraticum | reverse complement strand
TTACTATGAGTTTCAATTATTCTAATATTTGTATAGTTTAATTCTGAGAATAGAACAAGTAATTTTTTTTTTCAACACGCACTTTCTACTTG
>NW_018402335.1:1015-1104 GCF_002168275.2 Theobroma umbraticum | reverse complement strand
TGTAATATAGAGGTATTAAGTGTCTTTTTCTTTCTTTGTCTCAATATGATATCCATTCAAACGAATATCTTTAAAATTTAATAAACTTC
>NW_018402335.1:575-724 GCF_002168275.2 Theobroma umbraticum | reverse complement strand
TATAAAAGAATATTAAATATAGAATTAAAACATATAATAAAACATATCATTTAAGTATAATGAAAACATATTAAAGCATCTCCATAATATAGTTGTACTAAATATACCAATTATTATTAAGTTCATTCTCAGATATTTCTATTACCAAT
>NW_018402335.1:0-300 GCF_002168275.2 Theobroma umbraticum | reverse complement strand
CTTCTTGTAGGCTAGTGGGTTAAGGTATCCATCTACTTTTGGTGTGTTAAAATTATTCATCTACTTGTGGTAAGTTACAAGTATACATCCACTTTTAGTGGGTGATTCACACATGATGGGTTATCCACTTTTGGTGGATTATAAGCATCCATCCATTTTTATAGTAAAATTATCTATCCACTTCTAGTGATAAAATTATTCTTATAAAATATCCATCCACTTCTGGTGGTAAAATAATAATTAAAATCGTGATAGTGTAAATTATTATGGCCATCATAATTAAATGATATTGTATTCACT
>NW_018402334.1:6338-6451 GCF_002168275.2 Theobroma umbraticum | reverse complement strand
GAATGCTTTTTTCTTCACGTTTCTTGAGGTAGACATTCAATTATAGTCTGTTTTTACCAAAAATGTAAAAAACTTCAACTTAAAATCAAATATTAGTTTATAAAACCATTTAA
>NW_018402334.1:6036-6328 GCF_002168275.2 Theobroma umbraticum | reverse complement strand
AAGGCTTTCGAAAGCTTAAGTGACTATAAATGGACTTTTCATACTAGTGGATGGCTTTCGCTTCATGTTCCCTAAGGCAGACATTCAATTATAGTTTTTTTTAACAAAAAATGTAACAAAATTCAACTTAAAGTCAATTTTTAGATTATAAAACCATTTAAAGAAAGTAATAAGTTTTTTGAATGAATGGGAGACTATAAATAGACTTTTCTTGCTAATGAATACCTTTTTCTTCACTTTTCTTGAGGTAGACATTCAATGATTATCTATTTTAACCAAAAGTATAAAAAAA
>NW_018402334.1:5505-5825 GCF_002168275.2 Theobroma umbraticum | reverse complement strand
AAGTGAGTAATAAGGCTTTTAAAGGAATGGATGACTATAAATGGACTTTTCTTGTTAACGAATGTCTTTTTCTTCATGTCTCTCAAGGTACACATTCAATTATTAAAAAATTTTTTAATAAAAAATTTTAAAAAAATTAAACATAAAATCAATTTTGAGCTTATAAAATCATTGAAAGTGAGTAATAAGCCTTCTAAATGAATGGGTGACTATAAATGGACTTTTTTTGTCAATGAGTGCTTTTTTCTTCATGTTTCTCAAGGTAGATATTTAATTAGAGTCTGCTTTAATAAAAAATGTAAAAAAATTCAACTTAAAAT
>NW_018402334.1:5336-5495 GCF_002168275.2 Theobroma umbraticum | reverse complement strand
TTTATAAAACCATTTAAAGCAAGTTATAAGGCTTTCGAAGGCTTGAGTGACTATAATAGACTTTTCATGCCAATGGATCCCTTTTACTTCACATTCCTCAAGGCAAATATTCAATATAGCCTTTTTTAACCAAAATTGTACAAAGAATTCAAATTAAAA
>NW_018402334.1:5035-5268 GCF_002168275.2 Theobroma umbraticum | reverse complement strand
TGGACTTCTCTTGCCAATGAATGCCTTTTCATTCACCTTTCTTGAGGTAGACATTCAATTATAATCTATTTTAACCAAAAATATAAAAACTTTTAAAGCAAGTAATAAGGCTTTTGAAGAAATGGGTGACTATAAATGGACCTTTCTTACTGATGAATGCATTTTTCTTCATGTTTCTCAAGGTAGACATTCAATTATAATATATTTTAAATAAAAAATATAAAAAAATTTAA
>NW_018402334.1:4290-5025 GCF_002168275.2 Theobroma umbraticum | reverse complement strand
ATTATGAGATTATAAAACCATTTATAGCGAGTAATACAGCTTTTGAAGGAATGGGAGACCATAAATGGACTTTTCTTGACAATGAATGCTTTTTTTCTTCATGTTTCTCAAGGTCAACATTCAATTATATCTATTTAAGCCAAAAATGTAAAAATATTCAGCTTCAAATCAATTATGAGATTATAAAACTATTTAAATCAAGTAGTAAGGCTTTTGAAAGATGAGGTGACTATAAATGAACTTTTATTGCCAATGAATTTCTTTTTCTTCATGTTTCTCTAGGTAGACATTCCATTATAAACTATTTTAACAAAAAAATGTAAAAAAATTCAAATTAAAATCAATTTTGAGATTATAAAACCCTTTAAAGTTAGCAATAAGGCTTTTGAAGGAATGTGTGACTATAAATGAACTTTTCTTGCCAATGAATATGTTTTTCTTCACGTTTCTCAAGGTAAACATTCAATTATAATCTGTTCTAACTAAAATATAAAAGAATTCAACCTAAAAGCAATTATGAGATTATAAAACAATTTAAAAAGAGGAATAAGGCTTTCGAAAGAATGGATGACTATAAATGGACTTTTCTTACCAATGAATGCCTTTTTCTCTATATTTCTTGAGGTAGACATTCTATTATAATCTATTTTAATCAAAAGTGTAAAAAAAAAAATTCAACTTGAAATCATTTTTGAGATTATAAAACCATTTAAAGAGAGTAATAAGGCTTTTGAA
>NW_018402334.1:4110-4280 GCF_002168275.2 Theobroma umbraticum | reverse complement strand
ACTATAAATAAACTTTTCTTGCCAATGAATACCTTTTTCTTCATGCGTCCCAAGGCAAACATTCAATTATAAAATGTTCTAACCAAAAATGTAAAAAAATTCAACCTAAAATTACATATGAGATTATAAAATTATTTAAAGTGGGTAATAAGGCTTTTGAAGGAATGAGT
>NW_018402334.1:1111-4100 GCF_002168275.2 Theobroma umbraticum | reverse complement strand
GTACTTTTCTTGCCAATGAATGCCTCTTTCTTTACGTTTTTTAAGGTAGACATTCAATTATAGTCTCTTTTAACCAAAAATGTGAAAAATTCAACTTAAAATCAATTATTAGCTTATAAAGCCATTTAAAGAAATTAATAAAGCTTTCCAAGGCTTTAGTGACTATAAATGGACTTTTGTGCCAATGGATGGCTTTTGCTTCACGTTTCCAAAGGAAAACATTCTATTATGACCTTTTTTAACCAAAAAAGTAAAAAAATTCAATTTAAAATCAATAATGAGATTATAAAACCTTTTAAAGCGGGTAATAACACTTTTGGAGGAATGAGAGACTATAAATGAAATTTGTTTTCCAATGAATACCTTTTTTTACATGTTTCGAAAGGCAGACATTCAATTATAGTCTGTTTTAATGAAAAATGTAAAAATATTTAGCTTAAAATCAATTATGAGATTATAAAACCTTTTAAAGTGAGTAATAAGGCTTTTGAAGGAATAGGAGACTATAAATGGACTTTTCTTCCTAATGAATGACTTTTTCTACATGTTTCCCAAGGTATACATTCAATTATAGCATGTTTTAGTGAAAAATGTAAAAAAATTAAACTTAAAATCAATTATGAGATTATAAAACCATTTAAAGCGAGTAATAAGGCTTGTGAAGGAATGAGTAACTATAAATGGACTTTCCTTACCAATGAATGCTTTTCTCTCATGTTTCATGAGGCAGACATTCAATTATAATCTATTTTAACTAAAAATGTAAAAATATTCAACTTAAAATCAATTATGAGATTATAAAATCATTTAAAGTGAATAGTAAGGTTTTTGACGGGATGGGTGACTTCAAATTGTCTTTTCTTTCCAATAAGTGCCTTTTTCTTCATGATTATCAAGGTAAGCATTCAATTAAAGTTTGTTTTAATAAAAAAAATAAAAAAATTCAACTTTAAATCAATTGTTAGCTTATAAAACCATTGAAAGCAAGTAATAAGGCTTTTGAAAGCTTGAGTGCCTATAAATAGACTTCTCATGCCATTGAATGGCTTTTGCTACAGGTTTCGCAAGGTAGACATTCAATTATAGCCTTTTTTTAACTAAAAATTTGAAAAAATTTAACTTCAAATCAAATTTGAGATTATAAAACCATTTAAAGTGAGTAATAAGGCTATTGAAAGAATGTGTGATTATAAATAGACTTTTCTTGCCAATGAATGCCTTTTTCTTCACGTTTCTTGAGGTTGACATTCAATTATAATCTGTTTTAACCAAAACTGTACAAAGAATTCAAATTAAAACCAATTTTGAGATTATAAAACCATTGAAAGTGTGTAATAAGGCTTTTAAAGGAATGGGCAACTATAAATGTACTTCTCTTGCTAATGAATACCTTTTCCTTCGCTTTTCTTGAGGTAGACATTCAATTATAATCTATTTTAACTAAAAATGTAAAAAAATTCAACTTAAAATTAATTACGAGATTTTAAAACCTTTTAAAGCTAGTAATAAGGCTTTTAAAGGAATGGGTGAGATTAAAAGGATTTTTCTTTCTAATGAATGCCTTTTTCTTCATGTTTCTAGCAGTAGATATTTAATTACAATCTGTTTTAACTAAAAATGTAAAAAAAAAATTGAACTTAAAATCAATTTTGAGATTATAAAATCATTTAAAATGAGTAATGAGACTTTTGAAGGAATGGGTGATTATAAATGGACTTTTCTTGCTAATGAATGCCTTTTTCTTCACGTTTCTTGAGGTAGACATTCAATTATACTTTGTTTTAACAAAAAAGGTAAAACAAATTGAACTTAAAATGAATTTAAAGTGAGTAATAAGACTTTTGAAGGAATGAGTGACTATAAATAGACTTTTCTTGCCAATGAATGCATTTTTCTTCATGTTTCTTAAGGACGACATTCACTACTAGTCTGTCTTACCCAAAAATGTAAAAAAATTCAATTTAAAATTAATTTTGAGACTATAAAACCATTTAAAAAGAGTAATAAGGCTTTTGAAGGAATAGGAGACCATAAATGGACTTTTTTGTTTCAATGAATGGCTTTTTTTTCATGTTTCTTGAGGTAGACATTCAATTATAATCTGTTTTAATAAAAATTAAAAATAATTGAGCTTAAGATCAATTTTTAGATAATATAACCATTTAAAATGAGTAATAAGGATTTTGAAGGTATGGGTGACAATAAATCGACTTTTCTTACCAATGAATACCTTTTTCTCCGTATTTCTTGAGGTAGATATTCAATTATAATCTGTTCTAACCAAAAATGTAAAAAACTTCAACCTAAAATCAATTATGAGATTATAAAACTATTTAAAGCGAGTAATACGACTTTTGAAGGAATGAGAGACTATAAATGGATTTTTATTCCAAATAAATGGGTTTTTCTACACATTTCCTGAAGCAAGCATTCAATTATAATTTAGTTTAATGAAAAATGTCAAAACATTTAACTCAAAATCAATTTTGAGATTATAAAACAATTTCAAGTGAGTAATAAGGCTTTCGAAGGAATGGGTGACTATAAATGGACTCTACTTGCCAATGAATACCTTTCTCTTCATTTATCTCAAGGCAGACATTCATTTATAATCTATTCTAACAAAAAATGTAAACAAATTGTACCTAAAATCAATTATGAGATTGTAAAACTATTTAAAGCAAGTAATAAGTCTTTTGAAGAAATGGGTGACTATAAATGGACTTTTCTTGACAATGTATGCTTTGCTCTTCATGTTTCTTAAGGTACACATTCAATTATAGTCTGTTTTAACTAAAAATATAAAAAAATTTAACTTAAAATCAAGTATGAGATTATAAAACTATTTAAAGTGAGTAATAAGGCTTTTGAAGGAATGAGTGACTATAAAGGGACTTTTCTCATCAACGATTGCCTTTTTCTTCATATTTTTTGAGGTAGACATTTAATTATAATCTTTTTTAACCAAAAATTTACAAAACATTGAACT
>NW_018402334.1:607-760 GCF_002168275.2 Theobroma umbraticum | reverse complement strand
GGTGACTATAAATGGGCTTTTTTTACCAATGAATGCCTTTTTCTTCATATTTCTCGAGGTATACATTCAATTATAATCTGTTTTAACCAAAAAAATGTAAAAAACATTCAACTTAAAATCAATTTGGAAATTATAAAACCATTTAAAGAGATT
>NW_018402334.1:476-597 GCF_002168275.2 Theobroma umbraticum | reverse complement strand
TTGAAGGAATGCGTGACTATAAAAAGACTTTTCTTGGAAATGAGTTCCTTTCCTTCATGTTTCTCAAGGTAGACATTCAATTACAATCTCTTTTAACCAAAAATGTAAAAAATTCAACTTA
>NW_018402334.1:337-466 GCF_002168275.2 Theobroma umbraticum | reverse complement strand
TGAGATTATAAAACCATTTAAAGAAAGTAATAAGGCTTTAGAAGGAATGGGTGACTATAAATGGACTTTACTTGTTAATGAATGTCTTTTTCTTTATGTTTCTCAAGGTAGACATTCAATTATAGTCTG
>NW_018402334.1:0-193 GCF_002168275.2 Theobroma umbraticum | reverse complement strand
GGTAGACATTCAATTATAATTTGTTTTAACTAAAAAATATAAAATAATTTAACTTAAAATCAATTTTGACATTATAAGACCATTTAAAGTAAGTGATAAGGCTTTTGAAGGAATGGATGACTATAAATGGACTTTTCTCGCTAATGAATGTCTTTTTCTTCATGTTTCTCAAGATAGGCATTGAATTATAATC
>NW_018402333.1:1384-2300 GCF_002168275.2 Theobroma umbraticum | reverse complement strand
TTTCTTCAAAAGCCTTATTACTCGCTTTAAATGGTTTTATAATCCTAAAATTGAGTTTAGGTTCAATTTCTTTATATTTTTTGTTAAAACAGATTATAATTGAATGTTTACCTTGAGAAACGTGAAGAAAAAGACATTCACTGATAAGAAAAGTCCATTTATAGTCACCCATTCTTTCAAAAGGCTTATTACTCGCTTTAAATGATTCTGTAATCTAATAATTGATTCTAAGTTGATTATTTTTACGTTTTTCGTTAAAACAGACAATAACTAAATGTCTACCATGTGAAACGTGAAGAAAAACGCATTCATTGGCAAGAAAAGTCCATTTACAGTCACCCATTCCTTCAAAAACCTTATTACACGCTTTAGATGGTCTTATAATCTCATAATTGATTTTAAGTTGAATATTTTTACAATTTTCTTTAAAACAGACAATAATGGAATGTCTACCTCGAGATACGTGAAGAAAAAGACATTCATTGACAAAAAAACTCCATTTGTAATCACCCATTCCTTCAAAAGCCTTATTACTCACTTTAAATGGTTTTATAATCTCATAATTGATTTTAAGTTGAATTTTTTTACATTTTTAGTTAAAACATACTATAATTGAATGTCTACCTTGAGAAACATGAGGAAAAAAGCATTCATTGGCAAAAACAGTCCATTTATAGTCTCCCATTCTTTCAAAAGCCTTATTACTCACTTTAAATGGTTTTTTAATCTCATAATTGATTTTAAGTTGAATTGTTTTACATTTTTAGTTAAACAGACTATAATTGAATGTATACCTTGAGAAACATGAAGAAAAAATCACTCATTGATAAAAAAAGTTCATTTATAGTCTCCCATTCCTTCAAAACCCTTATTACTAGCTTTAAATGATTTTATAATCTCAAAATTGATTTTAGGT
>NW_018402333.1:0-1349 GCF_002168275.2 Theobroma umbraticum | reverse complement strand
TTATAATCTCATAATTTATTTTAAGTTAAATTTTTTATATTTTTAGTTAAAACAGACTATAATTGAATATCTACCTCGATAAACATGAAGAAAAAGGCTTTCACTGGCACAAAAAGTCCATTTATAGACACCCATTTCTTCAAAGGCCTTATTACTCGCTTTAAATGATTTTATAATCTCAAAATTAAGTTTATGTTCAATTTCTTTATATTTTTCATTAAAATAGATAACAATTGAATGTTTACCTTGAGAAACGTGAAGAAAAAGACATTCACTGATAAGAAAAGTCCATTTATAGTCACCCATTCTTTCAAAAGGCTTATTGCTCGCTTTAAATGATTTTATAATCTAATAATTGATTTTAAGTTGATTATTTTTACATTTTTTGTTAAACCAGACAATAACTGAATGTCTACCATGTGAAACATGAAGAAAAATGCATTCATTGGCAAGAAAAGTCCATTTATAGTCACCCATTCCTTCAAGAATCTTATTACTCTCTTTAGATGGTCTTATAATCTCATAATTAATTTTAAGTTGAACATTTTTACAATTTTTTTTAAAATAGATAATAATTGAATGTCTACCTTGAGATACGTGAAGAAAAGGACATTCATTGACAAGAAAACTCTATTTGTAATCACCCATTCCTTCAAAAGCGTTATTACTCACTTTAAATATTTTTATATTCTTATAACTAATTTTAAGTTAAATTTTTTAATATTTTTTATTAAAACATATTATAATCGAATGTCTACCTCAAGAAACATAAAGAAAAAAGCATTCATTGACATGAAAAGTCTATTTATAGTGTTCCATTCTTTCAAAAGCCTTATTACTCACTTTAAATAGTTTTATAATCTCATAATTGATTTTAAGTTGAATTGTTTTACATTTTTAGTTAAACAAACTATAATTGAATGTCTACCTTGAGAAACATGAAGAAAAAAGCATTCATTGACAAAAAAAGTCCATTTATAGTCTCCCATTCCTTCAAAACTCTTATTACTCGCATTAAATGATTTTATAATCTCAAAATTGATTTTAGGTTCAATTGTTTCTATTTTATTGGTTAAAACAGATTATAATTGAATGTCTACCTTGAGAAATGTGAAGAAAATGGCATTCATTGGCAAGAAAAGTCCATTTCTAGTTACCCATTCCTTCAAAAGCCTTATTACTCCCTTTAAATGTTTTTATAATCTTATAATTAATTTTAAGTTGAATTTTTTATATTTTCAGTTAAAACAAAATATAATTGAATGTCTACTTCGATAAACATGAAGAAAAATGCTTTCACTGGTAAAAAAAGTCCATTTATAGTCACCCATTTCTTCAAAAGCCTTATT
>NW_018402332.1:1106-1292 GCF_002168275.2 Theobroma umbraticum | reverse complement strand
GTAATAAGGCTTTTAAAGTAATAGGAGACTATAAATGAACTTTTCTTATCAATGAATGGCTGTTTCTACATGTTTCTTGAGTTAGGAATTCACTTGTAGTCTATTTTACTAAAAAATGTAAAAAAATCAATATAAAATCAATTATGAGATTATAAAATTATTTAAAGCGAGTGATAAGGTTTTGAA
>NW_018402332.1:834-999 GCF_002168275.2 Theobroma umbraticum | reverse complement strand
ACTTTTCTTCCCTATGAATGACCTTTTCTACATGTTCCTCAAAGCAAGCATTCAATTATAGTCTATTTTAATGAAAAATATAAAAAAAATCAACTTAAATACAATTATTAGATTACAAAACCATTTAAGGCTAGTAATAAGGCTTTTGAAGGTATAGGAGACTGT
>NW_018402332.1:357-506 GCF_002168275.2 Theobroma umbraticum | reverse complement strand
ATTTTGAAGGAATGAGAGACTATAAATGGACTTTTTTTTAGCAATAAATGTTTTTTTCTTCATGTTTCTTGAGGTAGACATTCAATTTTGGTTTTTTTTAACCAAAAGTGTAAAAAAATTTAACTTAAAATTAATTATGAGATTATAAA
>NW_018402332.1:209-339 GCF_002168275.2 Theobroma umbraticum | reverse complement strand
TAAGGCTTTTGAAGGAATAGGTGACTATAAATAGACTTTTCTTATCAATGAATAGTTTTTTCTACACATTTCTTGAGGCAGACACTCAATTATAGTCTATTTTAGTAAAAAATGTAAAAAAAATCAACTT
>NW_018402332.1:0-199 GCF_002168275.2 Theobroma umbraticum | reverse complement strand
ATGAGATTATAAAACTATTTAAATCAAGTAATAAAGTTTTGAAGGAATAAGAGACTATAAATAGACTTTTTTTGCCAATGAATGGTTTTTTTTACACATTTCCTAAGGCAAGTATTTAATTATAGTCTATTTTAATAAAAAATGTAAAAAAAATTCAACTTAAATACAATTATGAGATTACAAAATCATTTAAGGCTAG
>NW_018402331.1:0-1713 GCF_002168275.2 Theobroma umbraticum | reverse complement strand
CAATTATGAGAATATAAAATCATTTAAAACGAGTAATAAGACTTTCAAAAGCTTAAGTAACTATAAATGACTTTTCTTATCAATGGATGGCTTTTGCTTCACGTTTCTCGAAACAAACAATCAATTATAACATATTTTAACAAAAAATGTAACAAATTCCAAATTAAAATCAATTATGAGAATATAAACCTTTTAAAGCAAGTAATAAGGCTTTTAAAGGCTTGAGTGACTATAAATGGCTTTTCTTGCTAATGGATGGCTTTTGCTTCATATTTTTTAAGGAAGACATTCAATTATAGTATATTTTAACCAAAAATGTAAAAATATCCAACTTAAAATGAATTATGAGAATATAAAACTATTAAAAGCAAGTAATATGGCTTTCAAAGGCTTGAGCAACTATAAATGAACTTTTCTCTATTATGAATGGCTTTTGCTTCACGTTGCCCAAGGTTGACATTCAATTATAGCAAATTTTAACTAAAAATATAAACAAATTTGACTTCAAATCAATTATAAGAATATAAAATTTTTTTAATCGAGTAATAAAGTTTCAAAGGCTAGAGTGACTATAAATGTACTTCTTTTTCTAATGGATGGCTTTTGCTTCATGTTTCCCAAGGGAGACATTTGATTACAACATATTTAAACCACAAATGCAAAAAAAATCAAACTTAAAATAAATGATGAGCATATAAAACCATTTAAAGCGAGTAATAAAGCTTTCAAAGGCTTTAATGACCATAAATGGACTTTCCTCTCCCATGGTTGGCTTTTTCTTCGCATTTTTCAAGGCAGACATTCAATTGTAACATATTTTCACCATAAATGTAAAAAAATCTAACTTAAAATCAATTATAAGAATATAAAACTATTTAAAGTGAGTAATAAGGCTTGAAAGACTATAAATGGACTTTTCTCTTTAATGGATGGCTTTTGCTTCATGTTTCCTTAGACATCATTCAATTATAACATGTTTTAACCAAAAATGAAAAAAAATTCAACTTAAAATCAATTATGAGAATATAAAACCATTTAAGGTGAGTAATAACGCTTTTAAAGACTTGAGTGACTAAAAATGGACTTTTCTCTCAAATGGATGGCTTTTGCTTCATGTTTCCCAAGGCAACCATTCAATTATATCATATTTAGCCAAAAATGTAAAAAAATCTAACTTAAAATCAATTATGAGAATATAAAACCATTTAAAGCGAGTAATAAGGCTTTTAGAGGCTTGCGTGATTATAAATGAACTTTTCTCTTTAATGGATGACTTTTGCTTCACGTTTCTTGAGATAGTTATTGAATTATAACATATTTTAACTAACAATGTAAAAAATTCTTACTTAAAATCAATTTTGAGAATATAAGACCTTTTGGAGCAAGTAATAAGACTTTCAAAGGCTTGAGTGACTATAAATGGCTTTTCTTACTAATGGATAGCTTTTGTTTCACGTTTCCTGAGGTAAAGATTCAATTATAATATATTTAAACCAAAAACGTAAAAAAAAAAGAACTTAAAATAAATGATGAGCATATAAAACCTTTTAAAATGAGTAATAAGGCTTTCAAAGGCTTTAATGAACATAAATTAACTTTTCTATCCCATGGTTGACTTTTGCTTGACATTTTCTAAGGCAAACATTCAGTTACAATATATTTAACCAAAAATGTATAAATATCCAACTTAAAATGAATTATGAGAATATAAAA
>NW_018402330.1:2022-2122 GCF_002168275.2 Theobroma umbraticum | reverse complement strand
TCAGCCCCAAGAAACAAGAAGAAAAAGACATACATTGATAAGAAAAATCCGTTTGTAGTCACCCATTCCTTAAGAAGCCTTATTACTCACTTTAAATTGT
>NW_018402330.1:1806-1949 GCF_002168275.2 Theobroma umbraticum | reverse complement strand
CAACCTCAAGAAACATGAAGAAAAAGGTATACATTGGCAAAAAAATATTATTTATAGTCGCATATTCTTTCAAAAGCCACATTACTCGCTTTAAATGGTTTTATAATGCCATCATTGATTTTTAGTTGAAGTTTTTTACATTT
>NW_018402330.1:1675-1796 GCF_002168275.2 Theobroma umbraticum | reverse complement strand
CAGACTATAATTGAATGTCAATCTCGAGAAACACAAAGAAAAAGGTAATTGTTGGTGAGAAAAGTCTATTTATAGTCACCTATTCCTTCAAAAGCCTTAATACTCACTTTAAATGGTTTTG
>NW_018402330.1:1333-1459 GCF_002168275.2 Theobroma umbraticum | reverse complement strand
ACATTTTTTGCTAAAACAGATTATAATTGAATGTCCACCTCTATAAACATGAAGAAAAAGACATACATTAGGAAGAAAAATCCATTTATAGTCACCCATTCCTTCAAAAGCCTCATTACTCGCTTT
>NW_018402330.1:677-834 GCF_002168275.2 Theobroma umbraticum | reverse complement strand
TACTCACTTTAAATGGTTTTATAATCTCAAAATTGATTTAAACTTGAATTCTTTGTACATTTTTTGTTCAAAAAGATTATAATTGAATGTCAACCTCAAGAACCGTGAAGAAAAAGACATACATTGGGAAGAAAAATCCATTTATAGTCACCCATTC
>NW_018402330.1:441-564 GCF_002168275.2 Theobroma umbraticum | reverse complement strand
CAAGAAACGCAAAGAAAAAGGTATTTGTTGGCAAGAAAAGTCCATTTATAGTCGCTGAATTCTTCAAAAGCATTAATACTCACTTTAAATGGTTTTGTAATCTCAAAATTGATTGAAATTTGA
>NW_018402330.1:315-431 GCF_002168275.2 Theobroma umbraticum | reverse complement strand
AGGAAAAGGCATTCTTTGGAAAGAAAAGTCTATTAATAGTCACCCATTCCTTAAAAAGCCTTATTACACACTTTAAATGGTTTTATAATGCCAAAATTGATTTAAATTTGAATTCT
>NW_018402330.1:0-154 GCF_002168275.2 Theobroma umbraticum | reverse complement strand
TTAAATGGTTTTATAATCTCAAAATTGATTTAAATTTGAATTCTTTCTACTTTTCAGTTAAAACAGATTATAATTGAATGTCAACCTCAAGAAACATAATGAAAAAGGTTCATTGGTAAGAAAAGTCCATTTATAGTCACCCATTCCTCCAAAA
>NW_018402329.1:17491-17574 GCF_002168275.2 Theobroma umbraticum | reverse complement strand
TTTCTCAAGGTAGAGATTTAATTATAATCCATTTGAACCAAAAATGTAAAAAAATTCAATTAAAATTAATTATGAGATTATAA
>NW_018402329.1:17353-17481 GCF_002168275.2 Theobroma umbraticum | reverse complement strand
AGCGAGAAATAAGGTTTTCGAAGGAATGGTTGACTATAAATGGACTTCACTTGCCAATGAATGGCTTTTTCTTTATGTTTCTTGGGGTAGATATTTAATTATATTCCATTTTAAACAAAAACGAAAAA
>NW_018402329.1:17239-17343 GCF_002168275.2 Theobroma umbraticum | reverse complement strand
TAAAGTCAGTTACGAGATTATAAAAGCATTTAAAGTAAGTAATAAGGCTTTTGAAAGGCATGGGTTACTATAAATAGGGTTTTCTTGCCAATGAATGGCTCTTT
>NW_018402329.1:16995-17163 GCF_002168275.2 Theobroma umbraticum | reverse complement strand
ATTATGAGGTTGTAAAACCATTTAAGCTAGTAATAAGCTTTTGAAGGCATGAGTGACTATAAATATGGCTTTTCTTGCAAATAAATGGCTTTTTCTTCACATTTCTTGAGGCAAGCATTCAATTGTTATCTATTTTAACCAAAAATATAAAACAATTCAACTTAAAAT
>NW_018402329.1:16449-16562 GCF_002168275.2 Theobroma umbraticum | reverse complement strand
AAAAAATTCAACCTAAGGTCAATTATTAGATTACAAAACCATCTCGAGCGAGTAGTAAGGCCGTTGAAGGCATGGGTGACTATAAATGGACTTTTCTTGCCAATGAATGGCTT
>NW_018402329.1:16263-16439 GCF_002168275.2 Theobroma umbraticum | reverse complement strand
TTTCTGGAGGATGACATTTAATTATAATCTGTTTTAGCAAAAAATGTAAAACTATTCAAGTTAAAATCAATTATGAGATTATAAAACCATTGAAGGTGAGTAATAAGGCTTTTGGAGGCGTGGGTGACTCTAAATAGGCTGTTCTCGCCAATGAATGGCTCTTGCTTCATGTTTTT
>NW_018402329.1:15968-16112 GCF_002168275.2 Theobroma umbraticum | reverse complement strand
ACAAAACCATCTCGAGCGAGTAATAAGGCTGTTGAAGGCATGGGTGACTATAAACGAACTTTTCTTGCCAATAAATTGCTTTCTCTTCAAGTTTCTGGAGGATGGCATTTAATTATAATCTGTTTTAGCAAAAAATGTAAAACA
>NW_018402329.1:15589-15743 GCF_002168275.2 Theobroma umbraticum | reverse complement strand
ACTCTAAATAGGCTTTTCTTGCCAATGAATGGCTCTTGCTTCATGTTTTTCGAGCTAGACATTCACCTATTATCTATTTTAACAGAAAATATTAAAAAATACAAAAGAATTCAATCTAAAGTCAATTATCAAATTATAAAACCATTTAAAGTGA
>NW_018402329.1:15456-15579 GCF_002168275.2 Theobroma umbraticum | reverse complement strand
TTTTGAAGGCATGGGTGACTATAAATGGACTTGTCTTGCCAAGGAATGGCTTTTTCTTTACATTTCTCGAGGTAGAGATTTAATTATAATCTATTTTAACCAAAAATGTAAAAAAATTCAACT
>NW_018402329.1:15305-15442 GCF_002168275.2 Theobroma umbraticum | reverse complement strand
AGATTATAAAACCATTTAAAGCGAGAAATAAGGCTTTCGAAGGCATGGGTGACTTTAAATGGACTTTACTTGGCAATGAATGCCTTTTTCTTCAAGTTTCCTGAGGTAGATATTTAATTATATTCCATTTTAAACAA
>NW_018402329.1:15039-15196 GCF_002168275.2 Theobroma umbraticum | reverse complement strand
ATTATCTATTTTAACCAAAAATGCAAAAAAATTCAACTTAAAATCAATTATGAGCTTATGCAATCATTTAAAGTGGGTAATAAGGCTTTTGAAGGTGTGGGCTACTATAAATGGACTTTTTCTGCCAATGAATTGCTTTTTCTTCACGTTTGTCAAG
>NW_018402329.1:14682-14850 GCF_002168275.2 Theobroma umbraticum | reverse complement strand
AGTGACTATAAATAAGGCTTTTCTTTCCAATAAATGGCTTTTTCTTAACATTTCTCTAGGTAGGCATTCAATTCTTATCTACTTTAACCAAAAATGTAAAACAATTCAATTTAAAATCAATTATGATGTTAAAAAACCATTTAAAGTGAGTAATAAGGCTTTCAAAGG
>NW_018402329.1:14532-14672 GCF_002168275.2 Theobroma umbraticum | reverse complement strand
TACAAATAGACCTTTTTTGCCAATGGATATCTTTTTCTTCACATTTCTCAAGGTAGACATTCAATTAAAACATGTTTTAATTAAACTATAAAAAAATTCAAATTAAAATGAAGTATGAGGTTATAAAATCAGTTAAAGCA
>NW_018402329.1:14000-14141 GCF_002168275.2 Theobroma umbraticum | reverse complement strand
GGGTGACTATAAGTGGACTTTTCTTGTCAATGGATATCTTTTTCTTCACGTTTCCTAAAGCAGATAATTAATTACAATCTGTTTTAATAAAATATATAAAAAAGTTCTACTTAAAACTAATTATGAGATTAAAAAAGCTTT
>NW_018402329.1:13884-13990 GCF_002168275.2 Theobroma umbraticum | reverse complement strand
AATAAGGCTTTCGAAAGCATGGGTGACTCTAAATGGACTTTTCTTGCCAGTGGATATCTCTTTCTTTACTTTTCTCGAGGCAAACATTCAATTATAATCTGTTTTA
>NW_018402329.1:13355-13874 GCF_002168275.2 Theobroma umbraticum | reverse complement strand
ATAAAAAAATTCAGCTTAAAATCGATTATGAGGTTATAAAAACATTTCAAGCAAGTAATAAGGTTTTCGAAGGTATGGGTTATTATAAATGAATTTTTCTTGTCAATGGATATCTTTTTTTTTACGTTTCTCAAGGAAGATATTTAATTATAATCTATTTTAATAAAAATATAAAAAAATTCAAATAAAAATCAATTATGAGATTGTAAAATCATTTAAAGCGAGTAAAAAAGCTTTTATAAGCATGGGTTACTATAAATGGACTTTTCTTGCCAATTGATATCTTTTTCCTCACGTTTTTTAAGGCCAACATTCAATTATAATCTTTCTTAATAAAAAATATAAAAATATTCAAATTAAAATAAATTATGAGATTATAAAATCATTTAAGGCAAGTAATAAGGCTTTTAAAGGCATCGGTGACTATAAATGAACTTTTCTTTTCAATGGATATTTTTTTTTTACGTTTCTCAAGGAAAACATTCAATTATAATATGTTTTAATAAAAAATATAAAAAA
>NW_018402329.1:13165-13255 GCF_002168275.2 Theobroma umbraticum | reverse complement strand
AAAAACATAAAGAAAATGATATCCATTGGCAAGAAAAGTCTATTTATAATCATCTGTGCCTTCAAATGCCTTATTACTTGCTTTAAATGA
>NW_018402329.1:12758-13155 GCF_002168275.2 Theobroma umbraticum | reverse complement strand
TCATAATTGATTTTAATTTGAACTCTTTTGCATTTTTTATTAAACTGGATTATAATTGAATGTCTACCTTGAGAAACATGAAGAAAAAGATATCCATTTACAAGAAAAGTTCATTTATAGTCACTGATGCCTTCAAAAGCCTTATTACTTGCCTCAAATGATTTTATAATCTCATAATTGATATTAATTTAAATTTTTTTATATTTTTTAGTAAAAAAGATTATAATTGAATGTTGGCCTTAAGAAACGTAAGGAAAAAGATATCAATTGGCAAGAAAAGTCCATTTATAGTAACCCATGCTTTCAAAAGCTTTTTTACTCTCTTTGAATGATTTTATAATCTCATAATTGATTTTTATTTGAATTTTTTATATTTTTTATTAAAATAGATTATAAT
>NW_018402329.1:12616-12748 GCF_002168275.2 Theobroma umbraticum | reverse complement strand
CCTCGAGAAACGTTAAGAAAAAGATATTCATTGATCAGAAAAATTCATTTATAATAACCCATGCTTTCGAAAACCTTATTACTTGCTTGAAAAGTTTTTATAATCTCATAATTGATTTTAAGCTGAATTTTT
>NW_018402329.1:12395-12606 GCF_002168275.2 Theobroma umbraticum | reverse complement strand
TATTAAAACAGATTATAATTGAATGTTTGTCTCGAGAAAAGTGAAGAAAGAGATATCCATTGGCAAGAAAAGTCCATTTAGAATCACACATGCTTTTGAAAGCGTTATTACTCACTTTAAAAGCTTTTTTAAACTCATAATTAGTTTTAAGTAGAACTTTTTATATTTTTTATTAAAACAGATTGTAATTAATTATCTGCTTCAGGAAACG
>NW_018402329.1:12027-12190 GCF_002168275.2 Theobroma umbraticum | reverse complement strand
TTGTAATTTTATAATACATTTTAAGTTGAATTTTTTTATATTTTTAATTAAAACGGATTATAATTGAATTTCTACCTCGAGAAACATGAAGAAAAAGATATCCACTGGTAAGAAAACTCTATTTATGATCACACATACCTTCGAAATCCTTATTACTCGCTTT
>NW_018402329.1:11890-12017 GCF_002168275.2 Theobroma umbraticum | reverse complement strand
ATAACCTTATAATTGGTTTTAAGTTGAATTGTTTTACAATTTTTATAAAAACAGATTATAATTGAGTGTCTGTCTCAAGAAACCTAAATAAAAAGATATCCATTGGCAAGAAAAGTCCATTTATAGT
>NW_018402329.1:11239-11467 GCF_002168275.2 Theobroma umbraticum | reverse complement strand
ATCTCATAATTGGTTTTCAGTTGAACTTTTTTACATTTTTTATTAAATCAAATTATAATTAAATGTTTGCCACAAAAAACATAAAAAAAATGATATCCATTGGCAAGAGAAGTCTATTTATAATCATCTGTGCCTTCAAAAGCCTTATTACTTGCTTTAGATGATCTTATAACGTCATAATTGATTTTAATTTGAATTCTTTTACATTTTTTATTAAACCGGATTATA
>NW_018402329.1:11113-11228 GCF_002168275.2 Theobroma umbraticum | reverse complement strand
ACCTTGAGAAACATGAAGAAAAAGATATCCATTCACAAGAAAAGTTCATTTATATTGACCGATGCCTTCAAAAGCCTTATTACTTGCCTTAAATGATTTTATAATCTCATAATTG
>NW_018402329.1:10832-11002 GCF_002168275.2 Theobroma umbraticum | reverse complement strand
AAAAGATATCAATTGCCAAGAAAAGTCCATTTATAGTAACCCATGCTTTCAAAAACTTTTTTACTCACTTTGAATGATTTTATAATCTCATAATTTATTTTTTTTTGACTTTTTAAATATTTTTTATTAAAATAGATTATAATTAAATATCTACCTCGAGAAACGTTAAG
>NW_018402329.1:10523-10810 GCF_002168275.2 Theobroma umbraticum | reverse complement strand
AAAATTCATTTATAATAACCCATGCCTTCGAAAACCTTATTACTTGCTTGAAATATTTTTATAACCTCATAATTGATTTTAAGATGAATTGTTTTATATTTTTTATTAAAACAGATTGTAATTGAATGTTTGCCTCGAGAAAAGTGAAGAAAGAGATATCCATTGGCAAGAAAAGTCCATTTAGAGTCACTCTTGCTTTCGAAAGCCTTATTACTCACTTTAAAAGCTTTTTCAATCTCATAATTAGTTTTAAGTAGAACTTTTTTATATTTTTTATTAAAACAGAT
>NW_018402329.1:10202-10336 GCF_002168275.2 Theobroma umbraticum | reverse complement strand
AGATTATAATTGAATTTCTACCTCGAGAAACATGAAGAAAAAGATATCCATTGGTAAGAAAACTCTATTTATGGTCACATATACCTTCGAAATCCTTATTACTCGCTTTAAATGATTGTATAACCTTATAATTG
>NW_018402329.1:9804-9934 GCF_002168275.2 Theobroma umbraticum | reverse complement strand
TAGTCACCCACGCCTTCAAAAACTTTATTACTCGCTTTAAATGATTTTTTAACCCCATAATTGATTTTAATTTAAATTCTTTTATAATATGTTATTAAAATAGATTATAATTGAATGTCTACCTCGAGAA
>NW_018402329.1:9704-9794 GCF_002168275.2 Theobroma umbraticum | reverse complement strand
AAAGATATTCATTGGCAAGGAAAGTCCATTTATAGTCACCCATGCCTTCAAAAGTCTTATTACATGCTTTAACTGATTTTATAACCTCAT
>NW_018402329.1:9515-9694 GCF_002168275.2 Theobroma umbraticum | reverse complement strand
AATTTGAATTTTTTTATATTTTAATAAAAACATGTTTTAAATGAATGTCTATCTTGGGAAACATGAAGAAAAAGATATGCATTGGCAAAAAAGGTCCATTTGTAGTCACCCATGCTTTTGAAAGGCTTATTACTCACTTTAAATGGTTTTTTAATCTCATAATTGGTTTTCAGTTGAAC
>NW_018402329.1:9321-9505 GCF_002168275.2 Theobroma umbraticum | reverse complement strand
TTTTTATTAAATCAAATTATAATTAAATGTTTGCCACAAAAAACATTAAGAAAATGATATCCATTGGGAAGAAAAGTTTATTTATATTCATCCGTGCCTTCAAAAGCCTTATTACTTGCTTTAGATGATCTTATAACCTCATAATTGATTTTAATTTGAATTCTTTTACATTTTTTATTAAACC
>NW_018402329.1:9096-9221 GCF_002168275.2 Theobroma umbraticum | reverse complement strand
GAGTATAAATGGACTTTTCTTGCCAATGGATATCTTTTTCTTCACGTTTCTCAAAACAAACATTCAATTATAATTTGTTTTAATAAAAAGTTTAAAACAATTGAAATTAAAATCAATTATGAGGT
>NW_018402329.1:8961-9086 GCF_002168275.2 Theobroma umbraticum | reverse complement strand
TTTTAAGCGAGTAATAAGGCTTCTGAAGGAGTGGATGACTATAAATGGACTATTCTTGCCAATGAATATCCTTTTCTTCATGTTTGCTTAGGTAGACATTCAACTATAATCTGTGCTAATAAAAA
>NW_018402329.1:8334-8509 GCF_002168275.2 Theobroma umbraticum | reverse complement strand
TAAAAACATTTAAGGCGAGTAATAAGACTTTTGAAGGCATGGGTGATTATAAATGGACTTATCTCGTCAATGGATATCATTTTCTTTATGTTTTTTCGGGCAGATATTTAATTATAATCTTTATTAATAAAAAATATAAAAAAGTTCAACTGAAAACCAATTATGAGATTATAAA
>NW_018402329.1:7822-8075 GCF_002168275.2 Theobroma umbraticum | reverse complement strand
CGAAGGCATGGGTGACTATAAATGGACTATTCTTGCCAATGGATATCTTTTTCTCTACGTTCCTCGAGGCAGACATTTAATTATAATCTAGTTTAATAAAAAAACATAAAATAGTTTAACTTAAGACTAATTATGAGATTAAAAAACTATTTAAAGTAAGTAATAAGGCTTTCGAGGGTATAAGTTACTATAAATGGAGTTTTCTTGCCAATGGATATCTTCTTCTTCACGTTTCACAATGCAGACATTCAAT
>NW_018402329.1:7632-7765 GCF_002168275.2 Theobroma umbraticum | reverse complement strand
TAAAATCATTTAAAGCGAGTAATAAGGCTTTTGAAGGCATAGGTGATTATAAATGGACTTTTCTTGCCAATAAATATCTTTTTCTTCTTATTTCTCGAGGCAGACATTCAATGATAATCTGTTTTAGTAAAGA
>NW_018402329.1:7448-7572 GCF_002168275.2 Theobroma umbraticum | reverse complement strand
CAAAACCATTTAAAGTGAGTAATAAGGCTTTCGAAGGCATAGGTGAGTATAAATAAACTTTTCTTGCCAGTGAACATCTTTTTCTTCATGTTTCCTGAGGCAGACATTCAATTATAATCTGTTT
>NW_018402329.1:7310-7438 GCF_002168275.2 Theobroma umbraticum | reverse complement strand
TATAAAAAAGTTTAACTTAAAACTAATTGGGAGATTAAAAAACCATTTAAAGCTAGTAATAAGGCTTTCAAAGCCATGGGTGACTATAAATGGACTTTTCTTGCTAATGGATATCTTTTTCCTTACGT
>NW_018402329.1:7100-7210 GCF_002168275.2 Theobroma umbraticum | reverse complement strand
AGGCTTTCGAAGGCATGGGTGACTATAAATGGACTTTTCTTGTCAATTGATATCATTTTCTAAATGTTTTTTGAGGTAGATATTTAATTATAATCTGTATTAATAAAAAA
>NW_018402329.1:6915-7090 GCF_002168275.2 Theobroma umbraticum | reverse complement strand
TTCAACTGAAAACCAATTATGAGATTATAAAATAATTTAAAGTAAGTAATAAGGCTTTCAAAGGTATGGGTGACTATAAATGGACTTATCTCACCAATGGATATCATTTTCTTTATATTTTTTGAGGCTGACGTTCAATTTTAATTTGTTTTAATAAAAAATGTAAAAAAGTTCA
>NW_018402329.1:6806-6905 GCF_002168275.2 Theobroma umbraticum | reverse complement strand
AATTATGAGATTAAAAAACTATTTAAAGCGAGCGATAAGGCTTTTGAAGGCATGGGTGACTATAAATGGACTATTCTTGCCAATGGATATCTTTTTCTT
>NW_018402329.1:6419-6626 GCF_002168275.2 Theobroma umbraticum | reverse complement strand
TAATTATGAGATTAAAAAACTATTTAAAGCGAGTAATAAGGCTTTCGAGGGCATAAGTTACTATAAATGGACTTTTCTTGCAAATGGATATCTTTTTCTTCATGTTTCACAATGCAGACATTCAATTATAATCTGTTTTAATAAAAAATATATAAAATTAAAATTAAAATCAATTATGAGATTATAAAATCATTTAAAGCGAGTAAT
>NW_018402329.1:6256-6394 GCF_002168275.2 Theobroma umbraticum | reverse complement strand
ATAAATGGACTTTTCTTGCCAATGAATATCTTTTTCTTCTTGTTTCTCGAGGCAGACATTTAATTGTAATCTGTTTTAGTAAAGAATATATAAAAATTTAAATTAAAAATAATTATGAGGTTATAAAATCATTTAAAG
>NW_018402329.1:6079-6225 GCF_002168275.2 Theobroma umbraticum | reverse complement strand
ACATTCAATTATAATCTGTTTTAATACAAATTATAAAAAAAATTAACTTAAAACTAATCAAAAAGATTACAAAATCATTTAAAGTGAGTAAAAAGGCTTTCGAAGGCATAGGTGAGTATAAATGAACTTTTCTTGCCAGTGGACAT
>NW_018402329.1:5456-6036 GCF_002168275.2 Theobroma umbraticum | reverse complement strand
AATTATAATCTGTTTTAATAACAAATATAAAAAAGTTTAACTTAAAACTAATTAGAAGATTAAAAAACCATTTAAAGTTGGTAATAAGGCTTTCGAAGGCATGGGTGACTATAAATGGACTTTTGTTGGTAATAGATATCTTTTTCCTCACGTTTCTCGAGGTAAACGTACAATTATAATTTTTTTAACAATAAATATAAAAAAATTTAACTTAAAACTAAGTATGAGATTAAAAAACTATTTAAAGCGAGTAATAAGACTTTCGAAGGTATCAAGTTATAAAATTCAAATTATAAAATTTAAATCATGTTTCTCGAGGTAGACATTCAATTATAATCTATTTTAATAAAAAATATATAAAAATTCAAATTAAAATCAATTATGAGGTTCTAAAATCATTTAAAGTAAGTAATAAGGTTTTCGAAGGTATAGGTGACTATAAATTGACTTTTTTTATGAATGGATATCTTTTTCTTTATGTTTCTCAACGTAGACATTCAATTATAATCCGGTTTAATAAAAAATGTAAAAGCATTCAAATTAAAATCAATTATGAGGTTATAAAATCATTTAAAGCGAG
>NW_018402329.1:5162-5440 GCF_002168275.2 Theobroma umbraticum | reverse complement strand
GGCATGGATGACTATAAATAGACTTTTCTTGCCAATGGATATCTATTTCTTCATATTTCGCAAGATAGACATTCCATTATAATCTATTTTAATAAAAAATATAAAAAATTTCAACATAAAATCAATTATAAAGTTATAAAAACATTTAAGGCGAGTAATAAGGCTTTCGAAGGCATGGGCGATTATTCCGCCAGTGGATATCATTTTCTTTACGTTTTTTAAGACAGACATTTAATTATAATTTGTATTAATAAAAAATGTAAAAAAGTTCAACTGAA
>NW_018402329.1:4948-5150 GCF_002168275.2 Theobroma umbraticum | reverse complement strand
GATTAAAAAACTATTTAAAGTGAGTAATAAGGCTTTCGAAGGTATGGGTGACTACAGATGGACCTTTTTTGCCAATGGATATCTTTTTCTTCATGTATCTCAAGGTAGACATTCAATTATAATATGTTTTAATAAAAATATAAACAAGTTCAAATTAAAATCAAGTATGAGGTTATAAAATTAGTTAAAGCAAGTAATAAGG
>NW_018402329.1:4550-4645 GCF_002168275.2 Theobroma umbraticum | reverse complement strand
AACATACAATTATAATTTGTTTTAATAATAAATATAAAAAAGTTCAACAAAGAATTAAGTATGACATTAAAAAACTATTTAAAGCGAGTAATAAG
>NW_018402329.1:4452-4540 GCF_002168275.2 Theobroma umbraticum | reverse complement strand
GCATAGGTGACTATAAATGGACTTTTCTTGCCAATTGATATCTTCTTCTTTATGTTTCTCAAGGCAAACATTCAATTATAATCTGTTT
>NW_018402329.1:4235-4442 GCF_002168275.2 Theobroma umbraticum | reverse complement strand
TATAAAAAAGTTCAACTTAAAACTAATTATAAGATTAAAAAAATATTTAAAGCAAGTAATAAGGCTTTCGAAGGCATGGGTTACTGTAAATGGACTTTTCTTACCAATGGATATCTTTTTCTTCATGTATCTCAAGGCAGACACTAAATTATAATCTGTTTTAATAAAAAAATAAAAAAATTCAAATTAAAATTAATTATGAGGTTA
>NW_018402329.1:4039-4225 GCF_002168275.2 Theobroma umbraticum | reverse complement strand
TAAAGCGAGTAATAAAGCTTTTGAAGGCGTGGGTGACAATGAATGGACTTTTCTTACCAATGGATATCTTTTTGTTCAGGTTTCTTGAGGCAGACGTTCAATTATAAGCTTTTTTTATAAAAATTATAAAAAAATTCAACTTAAACCCAATTATGAGGTTATACAATCATTTAAAGCGAGTAATAA
>NW_018402329.1:3946-4029 GCF_002168275.2 Theobroma umbraticum | reverse complement strand
GGCATAGGTGACTATAAATGGACTTTTCTTGCCAATGGATTTTTTTTCTTCATGGTTCCTAAAGCAGATAATTAATTATAATC
>NW_018402329.1:3757-3936 GCF_002168275.2 Theobroma umbraticum | reverse complement strand
AAAAATATAAAAAAGTTCTACTTAAAATTAAGTATGAGATTAAAAAACTATTTAAAGCGGGTAATAAGGCTTTCGAAGGCATGGGTGACTATAATTGGACTTTTCTTGCCAATGGATATATTTTTCTTTATGTTTCTTAAAGCAGACATTCAATTATAATCTATTTTAATAAAAAATAT
>NW_018402329.1:3673-3747 GCF_002168275.2 Theobroma umbraticum | reverse complement strand
AACTTAAAACTAATTATAAGATTAAAAAACCATTTAAACCGAGTAAGAAGACTTTCGAAGGCATGGGTTACTAT
>NW_018402329.1:3491-3663 GCF_002168275.2 Theobroma umbraticum | reverse complement strand
TTCTTGCCAATGAATATCTTTTTATTCAGGTTTCTTGAGGCAAACGTTCAATTATAATATGTTTTTATAAAAATTATAAAACAATTCAACTTAAACCCAATTATGAGGTTATACAATCATTTAAAGCGAGTAATATAGCTTTCGAAGGCATAGGTGACTATAAATGGACTTT
>NW_018402329.1:3161-3481 GCF_002168275.2 Theobroma umbraticum | reverse complement strand
TGATATCTTTTTCTTCATGTTTCTCAAGGCAGACAATCAATTATAAACTTTTTTAATAAAAAATATAAAAAAGTTTAACTTAAAACTAATTATAAGATTTAAAAACCTTTTAAAGTGAGTAACAAGGCTTTCAAAGGCATGGGTTACTATAAATGAACTTTTCTTGCCAATGGATATCTTTTTCTTTATGTTCTCAAGGCAAACATTCAATTATAATTGGTTTTAATAAAAAATATAAAAAAGTTCAACTTAAAACTAATTATAACATTAAAAAAGCATTTAAATCGAGTAAGAAGGCTTTCGAAGGCATGGGTTACTAT
>NW_018402329.1:2819-2943 GCF_002168275.2 Theobroma umbraticum | reverse complement strand
TGGGTGACTATAAATGGACTTTTCTTGCTAATGGATATATTTTTCTTCATGTTTCTCGAAGAAAACATTAAATTATAATCTGTTTTCATAAAAAATATAAAAAAATTCAAATTAAAATCAATTA
>NW_018402329.1:2651-2798 GCF_002168275.2 Theobroma umbraticum | reverse complement strand
AGCGAGTAATAAGGCTTTTGAAGGTATCGGTGACTATAAATGGACTTTTCTTACCAATGGATGTCTTTTTCTTCAAGTTTCTCAAGGTAAACATATAATTATAATCTGTTTTAATAAACAATATAAAAAAGTTCAACTAAAAATTAA
>NW_018402329.1:2574-2641 GCF_002168275.2 Theobroma umbraticum | reverse complement strand
AAAAAACTATTTAAAGCGAGTAATAAGGATTTCGAAGGCCTGGGTGACTATAAATGGACTTTTCTTG
>NW_018402329.1:2426-2564 GCF_002168275.2 Theobroma umbraticum | reverse complement strand
TCTTTTTCTTTATGTTTCTCAAGGCAAACATTCAATTATAATTTGTTTTAATAAAAAATATAAAAAGGTTCAACTTAAAAGTACTTATAAGATTAAAAAAGCATTTAAAGCGAGTAATAAGGCTTTTGAAGGCATGGG
>NW_018402329.1:2308-2408 GCF_002168275.2 Theobroma umbraticum | reverse complement strand
TTTTTATCAATGGATATCTTTTTCTTCACGTTTCTCGAGGCAGACATTCAATTATAGTCTATCTTAATAAAAAATATAAAAAAATTAAAATTAAAATCAA
>NW_018402329.1:2181-2298 GCF_002168275.2 Theobroma umbraticum | reverse complement strand
ATAAAATCATTTAAGGCGAGTAATAAAGCTTTTGAAAGCATGGGCGACGATAAATAGACTTTCCTTACCAATGGATATCTTTTTCTTCACGTTTCTTAAGGCAAACATTCAATTATA
>NW_018402329.1:1721-2047 GCF_002168275.2 Theobroma umbraticum | reverse complement strand
ATCGGTGACTATAAATGGACTTTTCTTGCCAATGGATATCTTTTTATTCACATTTCTCGAGGTAAATATACAATTATAATTTATTTTAATAATAAATAGAAAACATTTCAATAAAAAATTAAGTATGAGATTAAAAAACTATTTAAAGCGAGTAAGAAGCCTTTCGAAGGCATAGGTGACTATAAATGGACTTTTCTTGCCAATCGATATCTTTTTCCTTATGTTTCTCAAAGCAGACATTCAATTATAATCTGTTTTAATAAAACCTATAAAAAAGTTCAACTTAAAACTAATTATAAGATTAAAAAAATATTTAAAGCGAGTAA
>NW_018402329.1:1460-1618 GCF_002168275.2 Theobroma umbraticum | reverse complement strand
TATCTTTTTCTTCATGTTTCTCAAGGTAGACATTCAATTATAGTCTATTTTAATATAAAATATATAAAAATTCAAATTAAAATCAATTATGAGGTTATAAAATCATTTAAGGAGAGTAATAAAGCTTTTGAAGGCGCATGGGTGACTATAAATGGACT
>NW_018402329.1:1356-1450 GCF_002168275.2 Theobroma umbraticum | reverse complement strand
ATGGATATCTTTTTCTTCAAGTTTCTCAGGGAAAATATTCAATTATAATCCGTTTTAATAAAAAATATAAAAAAATTCAAATTAAAACTAATTA
>NW_018402329.1:1262-1346 GCF_002168275.2 Theobroma umbraticum | reverse complement strand
AAATCATTTAAAGCGAGTAATAAGGCTTTTGAAGGTATCGGTAGCTATAAATAGACTTTTCTTGCTAATAGATATCTTTTTCTT
>NW_018402329.1:1080-1252 GCF_002168275.2 Theobroma umbraticum | reverse complement strand
GAGGTAAACATGTAATTATAATCTGTTTTAATAATAAATGTAAAAAAGTTCAACTTAAAAGTAACTATGAGATTAAAAAACCATTTAAAGCGAGTAATAAGGCTTTCAAAGGTATTAGTGACTATAAATGGACTTTTCTTATCAATGAATATCTTTTTCTTTACGTTTCTCA
>NW_018402329.1:890-1070 GCF_002168275.2 Theobroma umbraticum | reverse complement strand
TCAATTATAATCTGTTTTAATAACAAATATAAAAACGTTCAACTTAACACTAATTATGAGATTAAAAAAGCATTTAAAGCGAGTAATGAGGCTTTCGAAGGCATCGGTAACTATAAATGGACTTTTCTTGGCAATGGATATCTATTTCTTCACGTCTCTTGAGACGGGCATTCAATTATA
>NW_018402329.1:771-880 GCF_002168275.2 Theobroma umbraticum | reverse complement strand
ATAAAAATATAAAAAAATTCAAATGAAAATCAATTACGAGGTTATAAAATCATTTAAGTCGAGTAATAAGGCTTTTGAAGGCTTGGGTGATTATAAATGGACTTCTCTT
>NW_018402329.1:594-761 GCF_002168275.2 Theobroma umbraticum | reverse complement strand
ATCATTCTCTTTACATTTTTTGAGACAGACATTCAATTATAATTTGTTTTAATAAAAGTATAAAAAATTTCAACTTAAAACTAACTATGAGATTAAAAAAGCATTTAAAGAGTGTAATAAGGCTTTCGAAGAGATGGGTGACTATAAATGGACTTTTCTTGCCAATG
>NW_018402329.1:187-337 GCF_002168275.2 Theobroma umbraticum | reverse complement strand
AAATATAAAAAAATTTAAATTAAAATCAATTATGAGGTTATAAAATCATTAAATGCGAGTGATGAGGCTTTTGAAGGCGTGAGAGACTACAAATGGATTTTTCTTGCCAATTGATATCTTTTTGTTCTGGTTTCTTAAGGCAGACATTCA
>NW_018402329.1:104-177 GCF_002168275.2 Theobroma umbraticum | reverse complement strand
ATTTTTATAAAAATTATAAAAAAATTCAACTTAAAACAAATTATAAGATTATACAATCAATTAAAGCGAGTAA
>NW_018402329.1:0-94 GCF_002168275.2 Theobroma umbraticum | reverse complement strand
GAAGGCATGGGCGACAATAAATGGACTTGTTTTTCTAATAAATATCTTTTTCTTCACGTTTCCTGAAGCAAACATTTAATTATAATCTATTTTA
>NW_018402328.1:0-1749 GCF_002168275.2 Theobroma umbraticum | reverse complement strand
ACATATAGAAAAAGCCATTCATTTAGAAGAAAAGTCAATTTATAGCCTCCCATTCCTTCAAAAACCTTATTTGTCGCTTTAAATGATTTTATAATCTCAAAATTGATTTTAAATATAGTTTTTTAAAATTTTTGGTTAAAAAAAACTATAATTGAATGTCTACCTCGAGAAATGTGAAGAAGAAGGCAGTCATTAGCAAGAAATGTCCATTTATAATCACCCATTCCTTTAAAGGCCTTATTATGCACTTTAAAGAGTTTTATAATCTCAAAATTGATTTGAAGTTGAATTTTTTTACTTTTTTGGTTAAAACAGATTATAATTGAATGTCTACCTCGAGTAACGAGAAGAAAAAGGAAAAAGGCATTTATTGACAAGCAAAGTTCATTTACAGTCACCCATATCTTCAGAAGCCTTATTACTCGCTTTAAATGGTTTTATAATCTCAAAATTGATTTTAAGTTGAATTTTTTTACATTTTTGGTTTAAACAGATTATTGTTGAATGTTTGCCTCAAGAAATGTAAAAAAAAAAGTATTCATTGGCAGAAAATGTCTTTATAGTAACCCATTCCTTCAAAAGCTTTATTATTCTCTTTAAATAGTTTTATAATTTCATAATTTATTTTATGTAAAGTTTTTTTACATTTTTGGTAAAAATGGACTATAATTGAATGTCTACCTTAAGAAATGTGAAAAAAAGACAATCATTAGTAAGAAAATTCCATTTATAGTGACCGATTCCTTTAAAAGCCTTATTACTCACTTTAAATTATTTTATAATCTCAACATTGATTTTAAGCTGAATTTTTTATACAATTTTAGTTAAAAAAGATTAAAATTGAATGTCTACCTCAAGAAACGTGAAGAAAAAGGCATTCATTGGCAAGATATGTCCACTTATAGTCACCCATTCCTTCAAAAGCCTTATTACTCACCTTAAATGGTTTTCTAATTACATAATTGATTTTAAGTTGAATTTTTTATATTTTTGGCTAAAACAGACTATAATTGAATGTCTGTCTCAAGAAACATATAAAAAAAGTCATTTATTTGGAAGAAAAGTCCATTTATAGCCTCCCATTCCTTCAAAAATCTTATTACTCGCTTTAAATGGTTTTATAATCTCAAAATTGATTTTAAATATAGTTTTTTAAAAATTTTTGGTTAAAAAAGATTACAATTGAATGTCTACCTCGAGAAATGTGAAGAAGAAGGCATTCATTGACAAGAAATGTCCATTTATAGTCACTCATTCCTTTAAAGGCCTTATTACTTACTTTAAATGGTTTTATAATCTCAAAATTGATTTTAAGTTGAATTTTTTTACATTTTTGGTTAAAATAGATTACAATTGAATGTCAACCTCAAGAAACGGAAAGAAAAAGGCATTTATTGACAAGCAAAGTCCATTTACAGTCACCCATACCTTCATAAGCCTTATTATTCGCTTTAAATGGTTTTATAATCTCAAAATTGATTTTAAGTTGAATTTTTTTACATTTTTTATTAAAACAGATTATTGTTGAATGTTTGCCTCAACAAACATAAAGAAAAAGGCATTCACTGGCAAAAAATATCTATTTATAGAAACCCATTCGTTCAAAAGCTTTATCACTCGCTTAAAATGGTTTTATAATTTCGTAATTAATTTTAAGTTAATTTTTTTTATATTTTTAGCTAAAATAGACCATAATTGAATGTCTACCTAGAGAGATGTGGAAAAAGAGGCATTCATTACTAAGAAAAT
>NW_018402327.1:854-1013 GCF_002168275.2 Theobroma umbraticum | reverse complement strand
TTCTTAATGTTTCCTGGGGTAGACAATCAATTATAATTTATATTAACCAAAAATATAAAAAAATTTAACTTAAAATGAATTACGTGATTGTAAAACCATTTAAAGCGAGTAATAAGGCTTACAAAGGTATGGATGACTATAAATAGACTTTTCTAGCCA
>NW_018402327.1:669-844 GCF_002168275.2 Theobroma umbraticum | reverse complement strand
TTTTCTTCACGTTTCTCAAGGAAGACATTCCATTGTAATCTACTTTAACTAAGAATGTAAAACAATTCAACTTAAAATCAATTAGAGGATTATAAAACCGTTTAAAGCTAGTAATAAAGCGTTTGAAGGCATGGGTGACTATAAATGGGCCTTTCTAGTCAATGAATGGCTTTTT
>NW_018402327.1:182-357 GCF_002168275.2 Theobroma umbraticum | reverse complement strand
ATGGATTATGAGATTATAAAACCATTTAAAGTGAGTAATAAGGCCTTGAAAGGAATGGTGACTACAAATGGACTTTTCTCACTGATAAATGCCTTTTTCTTTACATTTTCAGAGATTGACAATTTATTATAGTCTATTTTAATTAAAAATGTAAAATAATTCAACTTAAAATCAA
>NW_018402327.1:105-172 GCF_002168275.2 Theobroma umbraticum | reverse complement strand
ACGAAATCATTTAAAGCAAGTAATAAGGCTTTTGAAGGAATTGGTGACTATAAATGGGCTTTGTTTG
>NW_018402327.1:0-95 GCF_002168275.2 Theobroma umbraticum | reverse complement strand
GCTTTTTCATTACATTTTTGGAGATAGAAATTCAATTATAACTTGTTTTAACCAAAAATATAAAAAAATTCAACTTAAAATCAATTATGGGATTA
>NW_018402326.1:1226-1355 GCF_002168275.2 Theobroma umbraticum | reverse complement strand
ATAATCTCATAATTGATTTTGAGTTGAATTTCTTTTACATTTTTTGTTAAAATACACTATAATTGATTGTCTACTTCGAGAAACGTGAAGAAACAATCATTTATTGACAAGAAAAGTCCATTTAGAGTC
>NW_018402326.1:551-668 GCF_002168275.2 Theobroma umbraticum | reverse complement strand
TAAAACATACTATAATTGAATGCCTACCTCGAGAAACGCGAAGAAACAAGCATAAATTAACAAAAGAAAAGTCCATTTAGAGTCACCAATTCTTTCAAAAGGCTTATTACTCGCTTT
>NW_018402326.1:0-110 GCF_002168275.2 Theobroma umbraticum | reverse complement strand
TAAGTTGAATTGTTTTACATTTGTGATTAAAACATACTATAATTGAATTTCTACTGCAAGAAACGTGAAGAAACAAGCATTTATTGTCAAGAAAAGTCCATTTAGATTCA
>NW_018402325.1:898-1006 GCF_002168275.2 Theobroma umbraticum | reverse complement strand
ATGTTTTTATAATCTCATAATTGATTTTAAGTTGAATTTTCTTATATTTTTTATAAAAACATATTATAATTGAATGTCTACCTTGAGAAACGTGCAAAAAAAAGTATA
>NW_018402325.1:735-888 GCF_002168275.2 Theobroma umbraticum | reverse complement strand
AAAAGTTCATTTATAATAACACATTCCTTCGAAAGCCTTATTACTCGCATTAAATAATTTTATAACCTCACAATTGATTTTCATTTGAATTTTTTAATATTTTATTAAAATAGATTATAATTGAATGTCTACCTTGAGAAACGTAAAGAAAAA
>NW_018402325.1:125-340 GCF_002168275.2 Theobroma umbraticum | reverse complement strand
TATTATTAAAACAGATTATAATTGTATATTTACCTTGAGAAACATGAAGAAAAATATATCCATTAGCAAAAAAAGTCTATTTATCGACATCGATGCCTTTAAATGCCTTATTACTTGCTTTAAATAATTTTATAACCTCATAATTGATTTTAATTTCAATTTTTATATATTTTTTATTAAAATAGATTATAATTGAATGTTTACCTCGAGAAACG
>NW_018402325.1:0-115 GCF_002168275.2 Theobroma umbraticum | reverse complement strand
GATATCCATTGGTAAGAAAAGTTCATTCATATTTACCCATGCCTTCGAAAGCCTTATACTAGCTTTAAATAGTTTTTTAATCTCATAATTAATTTTAAGTAAACTTTTTTATATT
>NW_018402324.1:1226-1353 GCF_002168275.2 Theobroma umbraticum | reverse complement strand
TTAAGTGACTATAAATGGACTTTTGTTGTCAATGAATGACTTTTTCTTCATATTATTTGAGGCAGACATTTGATTATAGCCTGTTTTAACTAAAAATGTAAAAAAATTTAACTTAAAATAAATTATG
>NW_018402324.1:1017-1207 GCF_002168275.2 Theobroma umbraticum | reverse complement strand
ATAAATACAGTTTTCTTGCAAATAAATAACTTTTTCTTCATATTTCCCGAGGTAAGCAATCAATCATAATTTGTTTTAACCAAAAATGTAAAAACATTTAACTTAAAATCAATTACGAGATTTTAAAATCATTTAAAGCGAGTAAAAATACTTTTGAAGGCATGGGTGACTATAAATGGATTTTTTAGTC
>NW_018402324.1:908-995 GCF_002168275.2 Theobroma umbraticum | reverse complement strand
TTCGTCGCGACAGACAATAAATGATAATTTATTTTAATGAAAAATGAAAAAAAATTCAACTTAAAATCAATTACGAGATTGTAAAAC
>NW_018402324.1:782-898 GCF_002168275.2 Theobroma umbraticum | reverse complement strand
AAGTAAAAATGCTTTCCAAGGGATAGGTGATTATAAATGGACTTTTCTAGTCAATGAATAGTTTTTTCTTCATGTTTCTTGAGGCATACATTTAATTGTAATATGTTTTAACAAAA
>NW_018402324.1:666-761 GCF_002168275.2 Theobroma umbraticum | reverse complement strand
AAAATGAATTATGAGATTATAAAATCATTTACAGCGAGTAATAAGGCTTTTGAAAGAATTGGTGATTATAAATGGACTTGTTTTGCCAATGAATG
>NW_018402324.1:546-656 GCF_002168275.2 Theobroma umbraticum | reverse complement strand
CATGTTTTTCAAGGCAAACATTCAAGTATAGCTTGTTTTAATAAAAAAAGTAAAAAAAATTAAACTTAAAATTAATTACGAGATTATAAAACTATTTAAAGCGAGTAATA
>NW_018402324.1:415-536 GCF_002168275.2 Theobroma umbraticum | reverse complement strand
AGGCTTGGATGACTATAAATAGACTTTTCTATCCAATGAATATCTTTTTCTTTATGTTTCTCCAAGAAGACATTCAATTATAATCTGTTTTAACCAAAAATGTGAAAAAATTCAACCTAAA
>NW_018402324.1:0-112 GCF_002168275.2 Theobroma umbraticum | reverse complement strand
AATTGGTAGCTATAAATATAGTTTTCTTACCAATGAACAACTTTTCCTTGACGTTTTCTGAGATAAACAATCAATCATAATTTATTTTAACCGAAAATGTAAAAACATTCAA
>NW_018402323.1:1325-2407 GCF_002168275.2 Theobroma umbraticum | reverse complement strand
AGGAAATAGAAGAAAATTAAAATTTAAAAAGTGATGGGAGGACTTAATAAAAAGGATGAGAACTTAAGAGGGTTAAATGATAATTTTATTATTTAGATTGGTCAAAGCTTACAAAAAAAGCTTTGACTTTTGTTTTTCTTTTTCTCTCTCACCATGGCTGGCCAAACATGTGAGAGCTTGTTGAAAATTGTGCACAAAGAAAGAAAAGAAAGGATGGGAGAAGGAAAAAGAAAAGAGACAAGAGATCTTACTACTTGTTGATTAAGTGAAAAGCTTTGAATATTTCTCTTGACTTTTCTTTCTTTTCCATTCCACATGACCGGCCAAGTAGTGCCAACTTTTATTATTTTTCTTCTTATCCCATTGAGATTCTAGCACCTTCCTCCTTCATCCATTTATGCATTTTTTTCTTTCTTTTCTTTCCAACCGTCACTTTTCTTCCTTGTGCATTTCTTTCAACCGTGGCTTCACCTCCATAGACAACCGTGCATCAAGTCTTTCCTCCCATCTTCTTTCATGCTTCTTTCTTTTCTCCTTCCTTCTCATGAGTTGTCTTCCCTTTTTCCTCCCTCATGACCAAACCTAAGGAGAGTTTGGTGGTTTGGCTTAAAATTCTCAAGGTAAGGAATGTGGAAATTGTTAATTTAGTTGAATTCATGCAAAGATTTGAGAATTTTCTTTGGTAAACATTGTTATCATGTATGATGGTATAAGTATAGAATTTACTAGGAAATTTGGGTAAGAAAGTTATTGGTTAAGTTGTTACCATGTATACATGCAATTAAGTAAATTGGGTTTGGATGGTTGCTAGGAAACGTATAAGTAGAGGAAGTGTGCTGAGGTGGCGTGCCAAACGAGGTAACCAGTGAACGGAACATAGTATTCATTAGTTGCATACCCAAATTAATAGCAACGTAGTGTCCCGCTATTTTGATGTGAGTAGGGGGTATCCATTTTAAAATTTCCTATGACTATGTAAATATGTATAAATATGTGTTGATTTATTTTAATGAAAAATTGTAGAAAGAATGAGTTGGTAGGAATATTAGGAAATTGTGGGTGTTATGACTTTGAAAATGGCT
>NW_018402323.1:853-1071 GCF_002168275.2 Theobroma umbraticum | reverse complement strand
AGTCTTACACGGGATTTTATCATGTACTACGTGAACATTTTGATAATGATTTTTTTTAAATGAATTTTGAAGACCCAACTATATTTTAAAATTTTTTTATTAAACCGAGAGATTTGAGAGTAGGTCGATTGTCACTACGATTAAATGTGACCCTTGTGCATAAGTGAGCTCTAGCTAGAGAATCTTTGGGTCATCGACGGGCTGTTAGACATGGTTGG
>NW_018402323.1:734-843 GCF_002168275.2 Theobroma umbraticum | reverse complement strand
TATGATTTTACGTGGCTAGGTCGCAAGTGGTTATACGCGGTTGCGATCACCTAATTTTCTCCGATGTCAGTCAACATCGTTGAGACTGCCATGGCATGTGGGATCCGGT
>NW_018402323.1:427-724 GCF_002168275.2 Theobroma umbraticum | reverse complement strand
TCCCGGATGTTATTACGTGGAAGTGGGTCTTGTGTTTTTATTGCTATACCTACTTGAGAGTGATATCTCTTTGGGTTTTTCACGTAAGTAAATTTCACATGGTGAAAAATAATAGTTTTCTGCTGCTCCCTTGCTTATATGCTGAAATTTGATTTAATTTTTTTTTGTACGAGGTGGTTTATGAAATTGCGCGTAAGCCTTGTAAAATGTTAGATTTTATAGGAGCATGCATGATGACATTTAATTACTTTAAACCCGATGTTAAGTAATTTCGATGGTAGGAATCTTTCCATGACT
>NW_018402323.1:297-417 GCF_002168275.2 Theobroma umbraticum | reverse complement strand
TTGGATTTAAATGATTATTTAGCATAAATTTACTCATTTTCATATAAGGCACAAACCTTCTTTTTTGAGTAAATTGTTTACATATATTCTTACATTTTTAATATTCAAATCTTTTGCCTT
>NW_018402323.1:0-237 GCF_002168275.2 Theobroma umbraticum | reverse complement strand
TGGCTACAACCTAGGTAATGGCATCTTTAGACTTCCACTCAGAGTCGCTCCGCTACCTAGAGGTCAGTTTGTGTCAACTAGTCAGGCTTGTAATGAATAATAGTACTAGAAATGTACTGACTAGAGCTTAAGGTTATGTAATGATTATTACATATTATGTTGACATCATATGGAATTATCAAATCTGGTTATTAGTTTCTAGATGTCACGTTTTAAATATTGTGATTATTTGATTTA
>NW_018402322.1:1398-1514 GCF_002168275.2 Theobroma umbraticum | reverse complement strand
TGAGAAGATGTCCACATCATGGGATTCCTGATTGGTTGCAAGTTCAGACATTCCATAATGGGTTGGTTGGGTCAATAAAAACCATAATTGATGCTGCTATTAGTGGGGCATTAATG
>NW_018402322.1:1255-1369 GCF_002168275.2 Theobroma umbraticum | reverse complement strand
GTTGGAAGAGATGGCCTCCAATAATTATCAATGGCCTTCAGAAAGGTCGGGTTTAAGAAAAGCCGTTGGAGCTTATGAAGTTGATGCACTTGGCACCTTAACTACTCAAGTAGC
>NW_018402322.1:1088-1236 GCF_002168275.2 Theobroma umbraticum | reverse complement strand
GATACACTGGGAGTTCATGCAGTTCAAAATTCATTAGTTGTTTGTGAGATGTGTTGTGATGGCCATTCATATGATCAATGTCCATAAAATTCCCAATCAGTCCAGTTTGTGGGGAATTTCAACAGGCAGCAAAATAACCCATACTCCA
>NW_018402322.1:471-634 GCF_002168275.2 Theobroma umbraticum | reverse complement strand
GAGATTGAAGGGGTGAATCAAAAAGCAGTTGAATCTGAGATTGAACATATTGATTAGGAAGGAATGTGTGAGAATGAAATTGAAATTGAACAAAAAGATGATGACAAGACTGAAAATCAAGGAACCTCTCAAGTCATCCATCCTCCACCACCTTTTCCCCAAA
>NW_018402322.1:0-121 GCF_002168275.2 Theobroma umbraticum | reverse complement strand
AAGTATCAATTTAATGCCTTGGTCAATTTTTGAGAAACTTGGTTTGGGGGAATGGAAACCCACTTCTATTACTTTGCAATTGGCTGATCGTTCTTATGTGTACCCGAGGGGAATTATTGAA
>NW_018402321.1:1019-1151 GCF_002168275.2 Theobroma umbraticum | reverse complement strand
TTTCTTGAGGTACACAGTCAATTATAATCTGTTTTAAACAAAAATGTAAAAAAAGTTGAACTTAAAATCAATTTTGAGAATACAAAACCATTTAAAACGAGTTATAAGGTTTTTGAAGAAATGGGTGACTAT
>NW_018402321.1:658-1009 GCF_002168275.2 Theobroma umbraticum | reverse complement strand
TTCTTGTCAATGAAAACCTTTTTCTTTATGTTTACCGGGGTAGATATTCAATTATAATCTATTTTAACAAGAAATGTAAAAAACTTTAACTTAAACTCAATTATGAGATTATAAAATCTTTTAAAGCGATTAATAAGGCTTTTAAAGGAATGGGAGACTATAAATGGACTTTTCTTATCTACGAATACTTTTTTCTTCATGTTTCTCAAGATAGGGATTCAACTATAATCTGTTTTAACAAAAAATGTAAAAAAATTCAACTTAAAGTCAATTATGTGATTATAAAACATTTTGAAGCGAGTAATAAGGCTTTTGAAGGAATGAGTGAGTATAAATGGACTTTTCTTGCCA
>NW_018402321.1:137-282 GCF_002168275.2 Theobroma umbraticum | reverse complement strand
TTCTTCACTTTTTCCAAGGCAGACATTTAATTATAGCCTTCTTTAACTAAAAATATAAAAAAAAATCAACTTAAAATCAATTATGAGATTACAAAACCTTTTAAAGCGAGTAATAAAGCTTTTGAAGGAATGGGTAACTATAAAT
>NW_018402321.1:0-127 GCF_002168275.2 Theobroma umbraticum | reverse complement strand
TACCAAGTAATGTGTTTTTCTCAACGTTTCTCGAGGTAGACAGTCAATTATAGTATGTTTTAAATGAAAAATGAAAAAAAAACTTAACTTAAAATCAATTTTGAGAATATAAACAATTTAAAGCGAG
>NW_018402320.1:733-3451 GCF_002168275.2 Theobroma umbraticum | reverse complement strand
TTGAAAGCCTTATTACTCGCTTTCAATGGTTTTATATTCTCATAATTGATTTTATATTGAAATGTTTTATACCTTTGGTTAAAATATATTATAGTTGAATGTGTGCCTTAGGAAACATTAAGCAAAAGCTATCTATTGGCAAGAAAAGCCATTTATAGTCACTCAAGCCTTTGAAAGAATTATTAGTCACTTTAAATGGTTTTATATTCTCATAATTAATTTTAAGTGAGATTTTTCAACATTTTTAGCTAAAATATGTTATAATTGAATGTTTATCTTAGGAAACGTGATGCAAAAGTCATCCATTGAAGAGAAAAGTCCTTTTATAGTCACGCAAGAATTTGAAAGCCTTATTACTCGCTTTAAATGGTTTTATATTCTCATAAATGATTTTATGTTGGAATATTTTAGATTTTTGGTTAAAATATGTTATAGTTGAATGTCTGCCTTAGGTAATATGAAGCAAAAGCCATCCATTAGCACGAAAAGCCTCTTATAGTTACTTAAGCCTTCAAAAGAATTATTACTCACTTTTAATGAATGGTTTTATATTCTCAAAATTAATTTTAAGTTGGATTTTTTAATATTTTTGGGTAAAATATGTTATAATTAAATATTTTCTTGGGGAAACCTGAAGCAAAAGTCATCCATCGGAGTGAAAAGTCCATTTATAGTCACGTAAGCCTTTGAAAGCCTTATTACTCGCTTTAAATGGTTTTATATTTTAATAAATGATTTTATGTTGGAATATTTTAGATTTTGGTTAAAATATATAGTGACTTAAGCCTTTGAAAGCCTTGTTACTCGCTTCAAATGGTTTTAGATTCACATAATTCATTTTAAGTTGGATATTTTTTCATGTTTCATTAAAACGTAAAAAAAATATTATAATTCAATGTCTGCCTCAGGACACATGAAGAAAAAGCTATCCATTGGTAAGGAAAGCTATTTATAATCACGCAAGCTTTTGAAAGGCCTATTACTTGCTTGAAATGGTTTTATATTCTCATAATTGATTTTAAGTTACATTTTTTTACATTTATGGTTAAAATATGTTATAATTGAATGTCTGCCTTAGGAAACATGAAGCAAAAGCCATCCATTGGCAAGAAAAGCCATTTACAGTCATGCAAGCCTTTGAAAGCCTTATTGCTCGTTTTCAATGGTTTTATATTCTTATAATTGATTTTATGGTAGAATTTTTTACATTTTTGATTAAAATATGTTATAATTAGATGTCTATCTTGGAAAACATGAGGCAAAAGCCATCCGTTGGAGACAAAAGTCCATTTATAGTCACTCAAGCCTTTAAAAGCCTTATTACAAGCTTTAAATAGTTTTATATTCTCATAATTAATTTTAAGTTGTATTCTTTTACATTTTTAGTTAAAAATATGTTATAATTAAATGTTTTCTTTGGCAAACATGAAGCAAAAAATCATTGATTAAAAAGAAATGTCCATTTATAGTCACTCAAGCCTTTGAAGGCCTTATTACTTGTTTTAAATGGTTTTGTATTCTCATAATTCTTTTTAAGTTAGATTTTTTTATATTTTTCGTTCAAATTTGTTATAATTAAATGCTTGCCTTGGAAAACATGATGCAAAAGCCATCCATTGATAAGAAAAGCCTTTTATAGTCACTATAGCCTTCGAAAGCCTTATTACTCACTTTAAATAGTTTTATATTCTCATAATTGATTCTAAGTCAGATTTTTTTATATTTTTGGTTAAAATATGTTATAATTGAATGTCTGCCTTAGGAAATATGAAGCAAAAGCCATCCATTTAAGAGAAAAGTCCATTTATAGTCACTCAAGCCTTTAAAAGCTTTATTACACGCTTTAGATAGTTTTATATCCTCATAATTGGTTTTAAGTTGGATTTTTTTACTTTTTTAGTTAAAATATCTATAATTGAATGTTTGCCTTCAAAAATGTTAAGCAAAAGCCATCCATTAGAGAGAAAAGTCCATTTATAGTCACTCTGGTCCTTGAAAGCCTTGTTACTCACTTTAAAGGGTTTTAGATTCTCATAATTTATTTTAAATTAGATGTTTTTACATTTTTGATTAAAATATGCTATAATTGAATGTCTACCTTAAAAAACATGAAGCAAAAGCCATGCATTTGAGAGAAAAATGCATTTATAGTCACTCAAGCCTTTGAAAGCCTAATTACTCACTTCGAATGCTTTTGTATACTCATAATTGATTTTAAGTTAGATTTTTTATTTTTGGTTGAAATATATTATAATTGAATATCTACCTTGCGAAACGTGAAGTAAAAGCCATCTATTGGAGGAAAAAGTTTGTTTATAGTCACTCAAGCCTTTAAAAGCCTTATTACTGGCTTTAAATGGTTTTATATTCTCATAATGGATTTTAAGTTGGATTTTTTTATATTTTGGGTTAAAATATGCTATAATTGAATGTCTGCCTCGAGAAACGTGAATCAAAAGCCATACATTAGAGAAAAAAAATCTATTTATAGTAACTCAAGTCATCGGAAGCCTTGTTACTTGCATTAAAGGGTTTTAGATTCTCATAATTGATTTTAAGTTGGATGTTTTTACATTTTTGGTTAAAATATGCTATAATTGAATGTCTATCTTCGGAAGCGTAAAGCAAAAGCCATGCATTTGAGAGAAAAGTCCATTTATAGTCACTCAAGCCTTCGAAAGCAATATCACTCACTTTAAATAGTTTTATATTCTCATA
>NW_018402320.1:582-723 GCF_002168275.2 Theobroma umbraticum | reverse complement strand
AGTTGGATTTTTTTTACATTTTTAGTTGAAATATGTTATAATTGAATGCCTACCTTGGGAAACATGAAGCAAAAGCCATCCATTGGTAAGAAAAGCCATTTATAGTCACTCAAGCCTTTGAAAGCCTTATTACTCACTTTA
>NW_018402320.1:0-223 GCF_002168275.2 Theobroma umbraticum | reverse complement strand
ATTCTCATAATTGATTTTAAGTTAGATTTTTTTACATTTTTTGTTAAAATATGTAGTAATTGAATGTCTACCTCAAGAAATGTTGACCAAAAGCCATCCATTAAAGAGAAAAGTCCATTTATAGTAACTCAAGTCCTTGTAAGCCTTGTTACTCACATTAAAGGGTTTGATATTCTCAAAATTGATTTTAAGTTGGATGTTTTTACATTTTTAGTTAAAATAT
>NW_018402319.1:8108-8219 GCF_002168275.2 Theobroma umbraticum | reverse complement strand
CTCAAAATTGATTTTAATTTGAATTCTTTGTACATTTTTAGTTAAAACAGACTATAATTGAATGTTGACCTCAACAAACATAAACAAAAAGGCATTCATTGGCAAGAGAAG
>NW_018402319.1:7992-8098 GCF_002168275.2 Theobroma umbraticum | reverse complement strand
GTCACCCATTGCATCAAAAGCCTTATTACTTGCTTTAAATGGTTTCATAATCTCAAAATTGATTTTAATTTGAATTCTTTCTACATTTTTAGTTAAAATAGATTAT
>NW_018402319.1:7844-7982 GCF_002168275.2 Theobroma umbraticum | reverse complement strand
CTACATCAAAAAACATGAAGAAAAAAGCATTCATTGGCAAAAAAAGTCCATTTATAGTCACACATTCCTTTAAAAGCCTTATTATTTGTTTTAAATGGTTTTATAATCTCATAATTGATTTTAAGTTTAATTTTTTTG
>NW_018402319.1:7427-7834 GCF_002168275.2 Theobroma umbraticum | reverse complement strand
TAAAACAGACTATAATTGAATGTTTACCTTGGGAAACATGAAGAAAAACCAATTCATTGGCAAGAAAAGTCCAATTATAGTCATTCATTCTTTCAAAAGCCTTACTACTCCCTTTAAATGGTTTGGTAATCCCATAATTGATTTTAAGTTGAATGTTTTTTACATTTTTGTTAAAACAGATTATAATTGAATGTTTGGCTTAGGAAACATGAAGAAAAACACATTCATTGGCAAGAAAAGCCCATTTATTGTTACCCAAGCCTTTAAAAGCCTTATTATTCTCTATAAATGGTTTTAATAACCTAAAATTGATTTTAAGTTGAATTTTTTTTCCGTTTTTAGCTAAAGCAGATCGTAATTGAATGTTTGACTTGAGAAACATGAAAAAATACCAATTCATTGTCAAG
>NW_018402319.1:7230-7368 GCF_002168275.2 Theobroma umbraticum | reverse complement strand
AAGTCTTATTACTTGCTTTAAATGGTTTTATAATCTCATAATTGATTTAAGTTGATTTTTTTTTACATTTTTGGTTAAAACAAAATATAATTGAATGTTTGCCTCAAAAAACATAAAGAAAAAGCCATTCATTAGCAA
>NW_018402319.1:7149-7220 GCF_002168275.2 Theobroma umbraticum | reverse complement strand
TTTATAGTCACCCAAGCTTTCACAAGCTTTTTTACTCTCTTTAGACAGTTTTATAACCTCATAATTGATTT
>NW_018402319.1:6978-7139 GCF_002168275.2 Theobroma umbraticum | reverse complement strand
TTTCTTACATTTTTTGTTAAAACATATTATAATTGAATGTTTTCCTTGGGAAACATGAAGAAAAAAATCATTCATTGGTATGAAAAGTCCATTTATAGTTACCCAAGCCTTCGAAAGCATTATCACTCGCTTTAAATAGTTTTATAATCTCATAATTGATT
>NW_018402319.1:6792-6968 GCF_002168275.2 Theobroma umbraticum | reverse complement strand
TTTTTTTATATTTTTGGTTAAAACAGATTATAATTGAATCTTTCCTTAAGAAACTTGAAGAGAAAGCCATTCATTGGCACAAAAAGTCCATTTATAGTCACCTATTCTTTCAAAAACCTTACTACTCATTTTAAATATTTTTGTAAACTCATAATTGATTTTAAGTTCAATGCTTT
>NW_018402319.1:6562-6782 GCF_002168275.2 Theobroma umbraticum | reverse complement strand
TCTTAAAATAGATTATAATTAAATGTTTGCCTTGAAAATCATGAAGGAAAACCAATTCATTGGCAAGAAAACTCATTTATAGTCACCTAGGACTTCGAAAGCCTTATTACTCGCTTTAAATGGTTTTGTCATCTTATAATTGATTTTAAGTTGAATTTTCTTATGTTTTTAGTCAAAATAGATTATAATTGAATGTTGATCTTAAGAAACGTGAAGAAAA
>NW_018402319.1:5309-6462 GCF_002168275.2 Theobroma umbraticum | reverse complement strand
AATGGCTTTTTCTTCATGTTTCTTAAGGCAAACATTCAATTATAATCTATTTTAACTAAAAATGTAAAAAAAACTTAACTCAAATCAATTATGAGATTATAAAACCATTTAAAGCGAGTAATAAGACTTTCGAAGGCTTGGGTGACTGTAAATGGGCTTTTCTTGACAATGAATTGGTATTTCTTCATGGTTCTCAAGTCAAATATTCAATTATAATCTGCTTTAGCCAAAAACAAAAAAAAAATTAACTTAAAATCAATTTTTAGGTTATAAAACCGTTTATAGAGAGTAATAAGGCTTTTAAAGGCTTGGGTAACTATAAATTGGCTTTTCTTGCCAATGAATGTGTTTTTCTTCATGTTTCCAAAGCCAAACATTCAATTATAATCTGTTTTAACCAAAATGTAAAAAACATTTAACTTAAAATCAATTATGGGATTTCGAAACTATTTAAAGGGAGTAGTAAGGTTTTTGAAGGAATGGATGACTATAATTGGACTTTTCTTGCCAATGAATTAGTTTTTCTTCATGTTTCCCAAGGCAAACATTCAATTATAGTCTGTTTTAACCAAAAATACAAAAAAATTTAACTTAAAATCAATTGTGAGATTATAAAACTATTTAAAGAGAGTAATAAGGCTTTTAAAGGAATGTGCGACTATAAATGGACTTTTCTTGCCAATGAATGCATTTTTCTTCATGTTTTTTTATGTAGACATTCAATTATAATCTATTTTAACCAAAACTGTACAAAGAATTCAAATTAAAATCAATTTTGAGATTATGAAACCATTTAAAGCGAGTAATAAGGATTTTGATGTAATGGGTGACTATAAATGGACTTCTCTTGCCAATGAATGCCTTTTTGTTTACGTTTATTGAGATCGACATTCAATTATAGTCTGTTTTAACCAAAAATGTAAAAAAATTTAACTTAAAATCAATTATTAGTTTATAAAACCATTTAAAGCTAGTAATAACGTTTTTGAAAGAATGGGGGACTATAAATGGACTTTTCTTCTCAATGAATGGCTTGTTCTCAAGTTTCTCAAGGCAGGCATTGAATTATAGTCTGTTTTAATGAAAAATGTAAGAAAAGTCAACTTAAAATCAGTTACGAGTTATAAAACCATTTAAAGCGAGTAATAAGGCT
>NW_018402319.1:4691-5178 GCF_002168275.2 Theobroma umbraticum | reverse complement strand
AATTAAAATCAATTTTGAGATTATAAAACCATTAAAAGTGAGTAATAAGGCTTTCAAAGGAATAGGTGACTATAAACGGACTTTTCTTACCTATGAATGCATTTTCTTCACGTTTCTTAGGATAAACATTCAATTATAATCTATTTTAACCAAAAATATAAAAAAGTTCAACTTAAATTCAATTATTAGTTTATAAAACCATTGAAAGCAAGTAATAAGGTTTTTGAAGGCTTGAGTGACTATAAATAAAATTTTTGTATCAATGGATAGTTTTTGCTTCACGTTTCCCAAGGAAAACATTCAATTATAGCCTTTTTTAACCAAATATGCAAAAAAAATGAACTTAAAATCAATTATGAGATTATAAAACTATTTAAAAAGAGTAATATGGCTTTTAAAGGAATGTGTGACTATAAATGGACTTTTCTTGTCAATGAATGCATTTTTCTTTATCTTTATTAACACAGACATTCAATTATAATCTATT
>NW_018402319.1:4490-4585 GCF_002168275.2 Theobroma umbraticum | reverse complement strand
TTTATGTTTGTTGAGGTAGAAATTCAATTATAGTCTATTTTAACTAAAAATGTAAAAGAATTCTACTTAAATTCAATTATGAGATTATAAGACTA
>NW_018402319.1:4344-4480 GCF_002168275.2 Theobroma umbraticum | reverse complement strand
GTAATAAAGCTTTTGAAAGAATGACTGACTATAAATGGATTTCTCTTACTAATGAATGTCTTTTTCTTCATATTTCTAATGATAGACATTCAATTATAGTTTGTCTTAACCAAAAATATAAAAAAATTCAACTTAA
>NW_018402319.1:4133-4319 GCF_002168275.2 Theobroma umbraticum | reverse complement strand
TTTAAAGCAAGTAATAAGGCTTTTAAAGGAATGAGAGACTATAAATGGACCTTTCTTCTCAATGAATAGTTTTTTCTACATGTTTCTCAAGGCAGGCATTCAATTATATTCTGTTTTAATGAAAAATGTAAAAACCTTCAGCTTAAAATCAGTTACAAGATTATAAAACCATTTAAAGTGAGTAAT
>NW_018402319.1:3950-4123 GCF_002168275.2 Theobroma umbraticum | reverse complement strand
AAGGAATAGGTGACCATAAATGGACTTTTTCTTGCCAAAGAATGCCTTTTTCTTCATGTTTCTTGAGGTAGACATTCAATTATAATCTGTATTAACAAAAAATGTGCAAAGAATTCAAATTAAATCAATTTTGAGATTATAAAACCATTTAAAATGAGTAATAAGGCTTTTGA
>NW_018402319.1:3505-3638 GCF_002168275.2 Theobroma umbraticum | reverse complement strand
AAAAAATTCAACTTAAAATCAATTATTAGATTATAAAACCATTGAAAGCAAGTAGTAAAGCTTTCAAAGGCTTGAGTGACTATAAATGGACTTTTTGTATCAATGGATGGCTTTTGCTTCATGTTTCCCAAGG
>NW_018402319.1:3413-3495 GCF_002168275.2 Theobroma umbraticum | reverse complement strand
ATTGTAGCCTTTTTTAACCAAAATGCAAAAAAAAAATCAACTTAAAATCAATTATGAGATTACAAAACCATTTAAAGCGAGT
>NW_018402319.1:3197-3313 GCF_002168275.2 Theobroma umbraticum | reverse complement strand
TTTATAATCTCATAATTGATTTTAAGTTGATTTTTTTTGCATTTTTTGTTAAAAAAGGCTATAATTGAATGTTTGCATTGGGAAACATAAAGCAAAAGCCATCCATTGATACGAAA
>NW_018402319.1:3105-3187 GCF_002168275.2 Theobroma umbraticum | reverse complement strand
TAGTCACTCAAGCCTTTGAAAGCCTTACTACTTGCTTTCAATGGTTTTATAAACTAATAATTGATTTTAAGTTGAGTTTTTT
>NW_018402319.1:2979-3095 GCF_002168275.2 Theobroma umbraticum | reverse complement strand
GTTAAAATATATTATAATTGAATGTTTACCCTGAGAAACATGAAGAAAAAGGCATTCATAGGTAAGAAAAGTGCATTTATAGTCACCTATTCCTTCAAAAGCCTTATTACTCATTT
>NW_018402319.1:1240-2830 GCF_002168275.2 Theobroma umbraticum | reverse complement strand
TTGAATGTCTACCTCAAGAAACATGAAGAAAAAGGTATTCATTGGCAAGAAAAAGTTCATTTATGATCACCCATTCCTTCAAAAGCCTTATTACTCATTTTAAATAGTTTTATAATCTCGTAACTGATTTTAAGCTGAAGGTTTTTACATTTTTCATTAAAACAGACTATAATTAAATGCCTGCCTTGAGAAACTTGTAGAAAAAGCCATTCATTGAGAAAAAAAGTCCATTTATAGTCTCTCATTCCTTCAAAAGCCTTATTACTTGCTTTAAATGGTTTTATAAACTAATAATTGATTTTAAGTTGAATTTTTTTATATTTTGGTTAAGACAAACTATAATTGAATGTCTACCGTGAGAAATGTGAAGAAAAAAGCATTCATTAGCAAGAGAAGTCCATTTATAGTCAGTCATTCTTTCAAAAGCTTTGTTACTCACTTTAAATGGTCTTATAATCTCATAATTAAATTTAAGTTGAATTTTTTTATATTTTTGGTTAAGACAAACTATAATTGAATGTCTACCGTGAGAAATGTGAAGAAAAAAGCATTCATTAGCAAGAGAAGTCCATTTATAGTCAGTCATTCTTTCAAAAGTTTTATTACTCACTTTGAATGGTCTTATAATCTCATAATTAAATTTAAGTAGAATTCTTTTATATTTTTGGTTAAAATAGACTATAATTGAATGTCTAACTCAACAAACGTAAAGAAAAAGGTATTTATTGGTAAGAGAAGTCCATTTATAGTCACCCATTGCATCGAAAGTCTTATTGCTCGCTTTAAATGGTTTCATAATCTCAAAATTTATAGTCACCCATTTATACATTTTTAGTTAAAAAAGATTATAATTGAATGTTGGCATCAAGAAACATAAAGAAAAATGCATTCATTGGTAGGAAAAGTCCATTTATAGTCACTCATTCCTTTAAAAGCCTTATTACTCTTTTTAAATGGTTTTATAATCTCATAATTGATATTAAGTTTATTTTTTTTGCATATTTGGTTAAAAAAGGCAATAATTAAATGTTTTCCTTGGGAAACATGAAGCAAAAACCATCCATTGATACAAAAAGTCCATTTATAGTCACTCAAGCCTTCGAAAACCTTACTACTTGCTTTCAATGGTTTTATAAACTAATAATTGATTTTAAGTTGAACTTTTTTACATTTTTAGTTAAAACAGATTATAATTGAATGTTTATCCTAAGAAACGTTAAGAAAAAGGCATTCATAGGCAAGAAAAGTCCGTTTATAGTCACCTATTCCTTCGAAAGCCTTATTACTCACTTTCAATGATTTTATAATTTCAAAATTAATTTTAATTTGAATTCTTTGTACAGTTTTTATTAAAAGAGATTATAATTGAATGTCTACCTCAAGAAACATGAAGAAAAAGGGACTCATTGGTGAGAAAAAGTCTATTTATAGTCACCCATTCCTTCAAAAGCCTTATTACTCGCTTTAAATGGTTTTATAACTCGTAACTGATTTTAAGTTGATTTTTTTTACATTTTTCATTCAAACAGACTAGAATTCAAAGCCTGCCTTGAAAAACTTGTAGAACAAGCCATTCATTGAGAAGAAAAG
>NW_018402319.1:943-1140 GCF_002168275.2 Theobroma umbraticum | reverse complement strand
AATTCAAATTAAAATCAATTTTGAGATTATAAAACCATTGAAAGTGAGTAATAAAGCTTTCGAAGGAATAGGTGACTATAAACGAACTTTTCTTGCCTATGAATGCCTTTTTCTTCACGTTTCTTAAGATAAACATTCAATTATAATCTGTTTTAACCAAAAATATAAACAAGTTCAACTTAAAATCAATTATTAGT
>NW_018402319.1:768-933 GCF_002168275.2 Theobroma umbraticum | reverse complement strand
ATTGAAAGCAAGTAGTAAGGTTTTCGAAAGCTTGAGTGACTATAAATAGACTTTTCGTATCAATGGATGGTTTTTGCTTCACGTTTCCCAAGGTAGACATTCAATTATAGTATTTTTTAACCAAATATGCAAAAAAATGAACTTAAAATCAATTATGAGATTATA
>NW_018402319.1:602-758 GCF_002168275.2 Theobroma umbraticum | reverse complement strand
AAGAGAGTAATAAGGCTTTTAAAGGAATGCATGACTATAAATGGACTTTTCTTGTCAATGAATGCATTTTTCTTTATGTTTCTCGATGCAAACATTCAATTATAATCTGTTTTAACAAAAAATGTACAAAAAATTCAAATTAAAATCAATTTTGAG
>NW_018402319.1:275-592 GCF_002168275.2 Theobroma umbraticum | reverse complement strand
CATTTAAAGAGAGTAATAAGGCTTTTGATGCAATGGGTGACCATAAATAGACTTCTCTTGCCAATGAATACCTTTTTCTTTATGATTGTTGAGGTAGACATCAAATTATAGTCTGTTTTAACCAAAAATGTAAAAGAATTCTACTTAAATTCAATTCTGAGATTATAAGACCATTTAAAGTGAGTAATAAAGCTTTTGAAAGAATGACTGACTATAAACGGACTTCTCTTACTAATGAATGCCTTTTTCTTCACATTTCTCATGGTAGACATTCAATTATAGTTTGTCTTAACCAAAAATATAAAAAAATTCAACTT
>NW_018402319.1:0-114 GCF_002168275.2 Theobroma umbraticum | reverse complement strand
CAAGGCAGGCATCCAATTATAGTATGTTTTAATGAAAAATGTAAGAAAAATCAATTTAAAATCAGTTACGAGTTATAAAACCATTTAAAGCCAATAATAAGGCTTTTGAAGGAA
>NW_018402318.1:8049-8213 GCF_002168275.2 Theobroma umbraticum | reverse complement strand
TTATTACTCGCTTTAAACGGTTTTATAATCCCATAATTGATTTTAAGTTGAATTTTTTTACAGTTTTAGTTAAAACAGATTACAATTGAATGTCTGCCTTCAGAAACATAAAAAAAAAGCCATTCATTAACTAGAAAAGTCCATTTATAGCCACCCATACCTTT
>NW_018402318.1:7702-7820 GCF_002168275.2 Theobroma umbraticum | reverse complement strand
AATCTCATAATTGATTTTAAGTTGAATTTTTTTACATTTTTTGTTAAAACAGGCAATAATTAAGTGTTTACCTCGACAAACATGAAGAAAAATCCATTCATTGGCAACAAAAGTCTAT
>NW_018402318.1:7108-7248 GCF_002168275.2 Theobroma umbraticum | reverse complement strand
GAAAAAGTCGTTTATTGGCAACAAAACTGTATTTATAGCTATCCATTCCTTGAAAAGTCTTATTACTCGCTTTAAATAGTTTTGTAATGTCATAATTCATTTTAGATTGAGTTTTTTTACATTTTTAGTTAAAATAGGCT
>NW_018402318.1:6799-6911 GCF_002168275.2 Theobroma umbraticum | reverse complement strand
GTTAAATTTTTTTATATTTTTAGTTAAAACAGACTATAATAGAATGTTTGTCTTCGAGAAACATGAAGAAAAAGGCATTCATTAACTAGAAAAGTCCATTTATAGTCACTCA
>NW_018402318.1:6341-6475 GCF_002168275.2 Theobroma umbraticum | reverse complement strand
TTAAGTTGAATTTTTTTATATTTTTGGCTAAAACAAGCTATTATTGAATTTTTATCTCCAAAAATGTAAACAAAAAGCCATTTATTGGCAAGCAAAACCTATTTATAGTAACCCATTCCTTCAAAAGCCTTATT
>NW_018402318.1:6251-6331 GCF_002168275.2 Theobroma umbraticum | reverse complement strand
AATGGTTTTATAATCTCATAATTCATTTTAAGTTTAATTTTTGTACATTTTTAGTTAAAACATACTATAATAGAATGTCA
>NW_018402318.1:6112-6241 GCF_002168275.2 Theobroma umbraticum | reverse complement strand
ATGTGAAGAAAAATGCATTTATTGGTGAGAAAAGTTTATTTGTAGTCTCTCATTCCTTCCAAAGTCTTATTACTTGCTTTAAATGGTTTTATAATCTCATAATCCATTTTAAGTTGAATTATTTTACAT
>NW_018402318.1:5713-5889 GCF_002168275.2 Theobroma umbraticum | reverse complement strand
TAATTGATTTTAAGTTAAATTTTTTTATGTTTTTTGTTAAAACAGATTATAATTGAATGTCTGCCTCAAGAAACATAAAGCAAAAGCTATTGATTGATTAGAAAAGTCTATTTATAGTCACCCATACCATTAAAAACTTTATTATTAGCTTTAAATGGTTTTACAAACTCGTAATT
>NW_018402318.1:5634-5703 GCF_002168275.2 Theobroma umbraticum | reverse complement strand
TGAATATTTTTACATTTTTGATTAAAATAAATTATAATTGATTGACTACCTTAGGAAACATGAAGAAAA
>NW_018402318.1:5536-5624 GCF_002168275.2 Theobroma umbraticum | reverse complement strand
TGACAAGAAAAGTCTATTTATAGCCACTCATTTTTTCAAAAGCTATATTACTCGCTTTAAATGGTTTTATAATCTCATAATTGATTTT
>NW_018402318.1:5049-5171 GCF_002168275.2 Theobroma umbraticum | reverse complement strand
TTTTTTATATTTTTGGTTACAACAAATTATAATTGATTGTCTACCTCAATAAACGTAAAGAAAAAACTATTCATTAACTAAAAAAGTCTATTTATAATCACCCATACCTTCAAAACCATTTT
>NW_018402318.1:4587-4722 GCF_002168275.2 Theobroma umbraticum | reverse complement strand
AGAAAAAGTCATTCATTGACAAAAAAAGTACATTTGTAGTCACCCATTCCTTCAAAAGTTTTATTTCTCGCCTTAAATGGTTTTTGTAATCTCATAATTGATTTTAAGTTGAATTTTTTTACATTTTTTATTAAA
>NW_018402318.1:4143-4306 GCF_002168275.2 Theobroma umbraticum | reverse complement strand
CTTCAAAAGCCTTATTTCTCGCTTTAAATAGTTTTATAATCTCATAATTGATTTAAGTTGAATTTTTTGACATTTTTTGTTAAAACAGGCTATAATTCAATGTCTGTCTAAAAATACATTAAGAAAAAGGCATTCATTGGTAAGAAAAGTCCATTTATAGTCA
>NW_018402318.1:3933-4133 GCF_002168275.2 Theobroma umbraticum | reverse complement strand
CAAAAGCTTTATTACTTGCTTTAAATGGTTTTATAATCTCATGATTCATTTTAAGTTGAATTTTTTTATATTTTTAGTTAAAACATATTACAATTGAATATCTGCTTCAGGAAACGTGAAGAAAAAGCCATTCATTGACTAGAAAGGCCCATTTATAATCACACATGCCTTGAAAAGCGTTTTTACTCGCTTTAAATGGT
>NW_018402318.1:3595-3785 GCF_002168275.2 Theobroma umbraticum | reverse complement strand
CAAAAGCCTTATTACTGGCTTTAAATGGTTTTTCAATCTCATAATTGATTTTAAATTAAATTTTTTTATATTTTTTATTAAAACAGGCTATAATTGATTGTTTAACTAGGAAAACATGAAGAGAAAGCCATTCATAGGCAAGAAAAGTCTATTTATAGTCACTCATTCCTTTAAAAGCCTTACTACTCAC
>NW_018402318.1:3322-3495 GCF_002168275.2 Theobroma umbraticum | reverse complement strand
TTAAAGCGAGTAATATGGCTTTTGAAGAAATGGGTGGCTATAAATAGACTTTTCTTGCCAATGAATGGCTTTTTCTTCACGTTTCCTAAGGTAATCAATCAATTATAATTTATTTTAATCAAAAATGTAAAAGTATTCAACTTAAAATCAATTACGAGTTTGTAAAACCATTT
>NW_018402318.1:3142-3312 GCF_002168275.2 Theobroma umbraticum | reverse complement strand
ATAAAGTTTTTAATGGTATGGGTGACTATAAATAGACTTTTCTAATCAATAAATAACTTTTTCTTCATGTTTCTTGAGGCAAACATTCAATTGTAATCTGTTTTAACAAAAAATATAAAAAATTTAACTTAAAATCAATTATGGGATTATAAAACTGTTTAAAGCAAGTA
>NW_018402318.1:2593-2720 GCF_002168275.2 Theobroma umbraticum | reverse complement strand
TTCACATTTTCAGAGATTGACATTCTATTATAGTATGTTTTAACTAAAAATGTAAAAAAATTCAACTGAAATGAATTATGAGATTATAAAACTATTTAAAGCAATTAATAAGGCTTTTGAAGGAATG
>NW_018402318.1:2063-2235 GCF_002168275.2 Theobroma umbraticum | reverse complement strand
TTCTAGTCAATGAATAATTTTTTCTTCACGTTTCTCAAGGCAGACATTCAATTATAATCTATTTTAACCAAAAATATGAAAACAATTCAACTTAAAATCATCAATGAGATTATAAACTATTTAAAGTGAGTAGTAAGGCTTTTGAAGGAATGAGTGACTATAAATGGACTTT
>NW_018402318.1:633-1963 GCF_002168275.2 Theobroma umbraticum | reverse complement strand
AAGTTGAATTTTTTTACATTTTTGGTTAAAACAGACTATAATAGATTGTCAATCTTTGAAAATGTGAAGAAAAAGGAATTTATTGGTGAGAAAAGTTCATTTGTAATGACTCATTCCTTCCAAAGCCTTATTTCTCACTTTAAATGGTTTTATAATCTCATAATCCATTTTAAGTTGAATTTTTTTAGATTTTTGGTTAAATCAGATCATAATTGAATGTTTACCTTGGAAATTATAAAGAAAAAGTCATTCATTGACTAGAAAAGCCCAATTATAATCACCCCTCCCTTTGAAAGCCATATTACTCGTTTTAAACGGTTTTACAATCTCATAATTGATTTTAAGTTAAATTTTTTTACTTTTTGGATTAAAACAGATTACAATTGAATGTCTACCTTGAGAAATGTGATGAAAAAGCCATTCATTACTAAAATATTCTATTTATAGTCACCTATGCCTTCGAAAGCCTTATTACTCGCTTTAAATGATTTTACAATCTTGTAATTGATTTTAAGTTAAACATTTTTACATTTTTGGTTAAAATGAATTATAATTGATTATCTACATCAAGAAACGTAAAGAAAAAGCTATTCATTGGTAAGAAAAGTCTATTTATACCTACCCACTTCTTTAAAAGCCATATTACTCGCTTTAAATGGTTTTGCAAACTCATAATTGATTTTAAGTTAAAGTTTTTGATATTTTTGGTTAAAACAGGCTATAATTGATTATTTGCCTCGAAAGACATGAAGAAAAAGCCATTAGTTGGTAAAAAAAGTGTATTTATAGTCACCCAATCCTTTAAAAGCCTTATTACTAGCTCTAAATAGTTTTATAATCTCATAATTGATTTTAAGTTGAATTTTGTTTACATTTTTGGTTAAAACAAATTATAATTGATTGTCTGCCTCGAGAAACATGAAGAAAATGTTGTTTATTGGCAAGAAAAGTCTACTTCTAGTTACCTATTCCTTCAAAAGTTTTGTTACTCGCTTTAAATAGTTTTCTAATCTCATAATTGATTTTAAGTTAAATTTTTATACATTTTTAGTTAAAATATATATTAATTGAATGTTTACCCGTGAAATGTGAAGAAAAAAGAATTCATTGGCAAGAAAAGTCTTAGTGGCAAGAAAAGTCTACTTCTAGTTACCTACTCCTTTAAAAGTCTTACTACTCGCTTTAAGTGGTTTTGTAATCTCATAATTGATTTAAGTTAAATTTTTTTACATTTTTGGTTAAAACATATATTAATTGAATGTTTGCCTCGTGAAATGTGAAGAAAAAAGAATTCATTGGCAAGAAAAGTCTATTTATAGTCACCCATTCT
>NW_018402318.1:0-177 GCF_002168275.2 Theobroma umbraticum | reverse complement strand
TTTTAAGTTAAATTTTTTTACATTTTAGTTAAAACAGACAATAATTGATTGTTTGCCTCAAAAACGTGAAGAAAAAGCCATTCATTAACTAGAAAAGTTTATTTATAGCCACCCAAGCCTTCGAAAGCCTTATTACTCCCTTTAAATAGTTTTGTAATCTCATAATTAATTTTAAGT
>NW_018402317.1:1380-1521 GCF_002168275.2 Theobroma umbraticum | reverse complement strand
TAAATGGTTTTATAATCTCAAAATTGATTTTAAGTTCCATTGTTATTACATTATAGGTTAAAATAGATTATAATTGAATGTTTAGCTCCAGAAATGTGAAGAGAAAGACATTCATTGGTAGGAAAAGTCCATTTATAGTCA
>NW_018402317.1:1264-1370 GCF_002168275.2 Theobroma umbraticum | reverse complement strand
CAAAAGCCATATTATTCGCTTTAAATGGTTTTATAATCTCGTAATTGATTTCAGGTTGAATTTTTTAGCATTTTTAATTAAAACAGACTATAATTGAACATCTACC
>NW_018402317.1:1144-1254 GCF_002168275.2 Theobroma umbraticum | reverse complement strand
TGAAGAATAAGGCATTCACTAGCAAACAAAGTCCATTTATAGTCACCCGTCCCTTTAAAAGCATTATTACACGCTTTAAATGGTTTTATAATCTCATAATTGATTTTAAG
>NW_018402317.1:659-790 GCF_002168275.2 Theobroma umbraticum | reverse complement strand
ATTCCTTAAAAAGCCTTATTACTCACTTTAAATAGTTTTGTAATCTCATAATTGGTTTTAAATTGAATTGTTTTAGATTTTTAGTGAAAACAGACTATAATTGAATATATACCTTAAAAAACATAAAAAAA
>NW_018402317.1:333-517 GCF_002168275.2 Theobroma umbraticum | reverse complement strand
TCAAATGGTTTTATAATCTCATAATTGATTTTAAGTTGAATTGTTTTACATTATAAGTTAAAAAAGACTATAATTAAATGTCTACCTTGAGAACCATGAAGAAACAAGCATTATTGGCAAGACAAGTCCTTTTATAGTCTTTTATTCCTTCAAAAGCCTTATTACTCGCTTTAAATGGTTTTAT
>NW_018402317.1:108-203 GCF_002168275.2 Theobroma umbraticum | reverse complement strand
TACATTATTAGTTAAAATAGATTATAATTGAATGTTTAGCTCTAGAAACGTGAACAGAATGACATTCATTGGTAGGAAAAGTCCATTTATAGTCA
>NW_018402317.1:0-98 GCF_002168275.2 Theobroma umbraticum | reverse complement strand
GAACATCTACCTTGGGAAACATGAAGAATAAGGCATTCATTAGCAAACAAAGTCCATTTATAGTCACCCATCCCTTTAAAAGCCTTATTACTCGCTTT
>NW_018402316.1:0-3017 GCF_002168275.2 Theobroma umbraticum | reverse complement strand
CTTAAGCTCCCAAAATGAGTCAAAATAACTCTATATAATAGAGTTATCACCTTCAAAAGCCTTATTACTCACTTTAAATAGTTTTATAAATTCATAGCTAATTTTAAGTTGAATATTTCTTTATTTTTAGTTAAAATAAATTATTATTGAATGTTTGCCTCAAGAAACATAAAGCAAAAGCCATCCATTAACAAGAAAAGTCCATTTATAGTCTCTCATGCCTTTGACAGCCTTATTAGTCGCTTTAAATGGTTTTATAATCTGACAATTGATTTCTCAAGCTGAATTCTTTTATATTTTTGGTTTCAACAAATTATGATTGAATATTTACATTAGGAAACATGCAGCGAAAGCCAACCACTGAAAAGAAAGTTCATTTATAGTCACTCATGCCTTCGAAAGCCTTATTACTCCCTTTAAATGGCTTTATAATCTCATATTTGATTTTTCAGTTCAGTTTTTTTTACATTTTTGATTAAAACAGATTATGACTAAATGTTTGCCTTGGGAAACATGAAGTAAAAGCTATCCATTGACAAGAAAAATCCATTTATCATCCCTCATACCGTAAAAAGCTTTATTAGTCGCTTTAAATGGTTTTCTAATTTCATAATTGATTTTTTAAGTTGAATTTTTTTACATTTTTGGTTAAAATATATTATAATTGAATGTCTGCCTTAGAAAATATAAAACAAAAGCCATCCATTAACAAAAAAAAGTCCATTGATAGTCACTCATGCCTTCAAAAGCCTTATTAGTCGCTTTAAAGAGTTTTGTCGTCTCATAATTGATTTTTGAAGTTGAATTTTTTTACAATTTTGGTTAAAACATATTATAATATTTGCCTTAGGAAACGTGAAGCCAAAGCTATTCATTGACATGAAAAGTCTATTTATAGTCATTCATGCCTTTGAAATCCTTATTACTCATTTTAAATGGTTTTATAATCTCATAATTGATTTTAAGTTGAATTTTTTTACCTTTTTGGTTAAAACAGATTAAAATTGAATGTCTTCTTCAAGAAAGGTGAAGCAAAAACCATCCATTGATAAGAAAAGTTTCTTTATACTCACTCATGCCTTTTAAAGCTTTATTAGTCGCTTTAAATAGTTTTGTAATGTTATATTTCATTTTTTAAGTTGAATTTGTTTATACTTTTAGTTCAAACATATTATAATTGAATGTCTACCTTAGAAAAAGTAAAACAAAAGCCATCCATTAACAAAAAAAGTCTATTTATAGTCACTCTTGCCTTCGAAAACCCTATTAGTCGCTCCAAATGGTTTGATATTCTCATAATTAATTTTTAATTGATTTTTTTAATTTTAGTTAAAATAGATTATAATTGAATGTTTACCTTGAGAAACGTGATGCGACAGCCATCCATTGACTAGAAAAGTCTATTTAAGTCAATCATGCCTTTGAAAGCCCCTGTTACTTGCTTTAAATGATTTTATAAATTCCTAATTGATTTTAAGTTGAATGTTTTTACATTTTTAACTAAAACATATTATAATTGACTGTTTACCTTAAGAAACATGAAGCAAAAGCCATCACTTGACACCAAAAGTCCATTTATAGTCATTGATGCATTCAGAAGCTTTATTATTGCTTTAAATGATTTTATAATCCCATATATGATTTTAAGTTAAATTTTTTTACATTTGGTTAAAACAGATTATAATTAAATATCTTCCTTAAGAAATGTTAAGCAAAAGCCATCCATTAACAAGAAAAGTCCATTTATAGTCACTCATGCTTTAGAAAGTCTTATTAGTCACTTGAAATGGTTTTATAATCTCGTAATTGATTTTCAGTTGAATGTTTTATATTTTTAGTTAAAACATATTATAATTGAATATTTACCCTAAGAAACGTGAAACAGAAGCCAACCATTGGTAAGAAAACTTTATTTATACTCACTTATGCCTTCGAAAGCTTGATTACTCACTTTAAATGGCTTTATAATCTCATAATTAATTTTCAGATAAGTTTTTTCATATTTTTGATTAAAATAGATTATAATTGAATGTGTGCCTCAAGAAACATGAAGCAAAAGCCATCCATTGAGACGAAAACACCATTTATAGTCACTCATGCTTTCGAAAGCCTTATTAGTCACTTTAAATGATTTTATAAGCTCATAATTGATTTTAAGTTTAATTTGTTTACATTTTTTCTTAAAAGAGATTATAATTGATTGTTTGCCTTAAGAAATGTGAAGCAAAACCCATGCATTGACAAGAAAAGGTCATTTATAGCCACTCATACCTTCAAAAGCCTTATTACTCGGTTTAAATGGTTTTATAACCTTGTAATTGATTTCAAGTTGAATTTTTTTACATTTTTGGTTAAAATAGATTATAATTGAATGTTTTCCCTAGGAAACATAAAGCGAAAGCCAACTATTGATATGAAAAGTCCATTTATAGTTGCTCATGCCTTCAAAAGCCTTATTCTCACTTTAAACGATTTTGTAATCTTATAAGTTATTTTAAGTTGAATTTTGTTTCTAGTTTTCATTAAAACAAATGATAATTAGATGTTTACCTTGAGAAATGTGAAACAAAAGCCATCCATTGATAAGAAATGCCCATTTATAGTCAATCGTGTCTTCGAAAGCCCTATTACTCACTTTAAATAGTTTTATAAATTCATAATTGATTTTAAGTTGAAGTTGTTTACTTTTTTTGTAAAAACAGATTATGATTGAATGTTTGCCCTGAGAAACGTGAAGCAAAAGCCATCCACTAACAAGAAAAATTCATTTATAATCAATCATGCCTTCGAAAGCATTATTACTCACTTTAAATAATTTTATAATCTCATAATTGATTTTGAGTTGAATTTTTTTATATTTTTAGTTAGAATAGATTATAATTAAATATCTTCCTTGGGAAACATGAAGCAAAAGCCACCCATTGATAAGAAAAGTCTATTTATAGTCACTCATGCCTTCAGAAGCCTTATTGCTTGCTTTAAATGGTTTTATAATCTCATAATTAATTTTAAGTTGA
>NW_018402315.1:1043-1154 GCF_002168275.2 Theobroma umbraticum | reverse complement strand
TGAATATAAATGGACTTTTCTTACCAATTATTGCCTTTTTCTTCTCCTTTCTCAGGGTAGACATTCAATTATAATTTGTTTTAACTAAAAATATAAAACAATTTAACTTAA
>NW_018402315.1:884-1033 GCF_002168275.2 Theobroma umbraticum | reverse complement strand
GAGATTATAAAACCTTTTAAAACAAGTAATAAGGCTTTCAAAGGAATGAGAGTCTATAAATGCACTTTTCTTTCAAATGAATGACTTTTTCTACATGTTTACTGAGGTAGGCATTCAATTATAGTCTGTTTGAACAAAAAATATAAAAA
>NW_018402315.1:498-874 GCF_002168275.2 Theobroma umbraticum | reverse complement strand
AAAATCAATTATGAGATTATAAAATCATTTAAAGTAAGCAATCAGGCTTCTGAAGGAATGACTGACAATAAATGGACTTTTCTTGCTAGTGAATGCATTTTTCTTCATGTTTCTCCTAGTAGATATTAAATTATAATCTGTTCTAATCGAAAATATAAAAATATTCAAATTAAAATCAATTTTCAGATTATAAAACCATTTAAAGTGAGTAATCAGGCTTTTGATGGAAATGGTGACTATAAATGGACTTTTCTTGTCAATGAATACCTTTTTCTTTAAGTTTCTTAAGGTGGACGTACAATTATTATCTATTTTAATCAAAAATAAAAGAATTCAACTTAAAATCAATTATTAGATTATAAAATCATTTAAAGCG
>NW_018402315.1:339-488 GCF_002168275.2 Theobroma umbraticum | reverse complement strand
CTTTTGAAGGAATGGGTAACTATAAATGGACTTTTCTTACCAATGAACACCGTTTTCTTTACGTTTCTCTTGGTAGACGTTCAATTATAATCTATTCTAACTGAAAATGTATAAATATTCAACTTAAAATCAATTTTGAGATTATAAAA
>NW_018402315.1:164-329 GCF_002168275.2 Theobroma umbraticum | reverse complement strand
TGAGTAATAAGGCTTTTGATGGAATGAGTGACTATAAAAGAACTTTTCCTACCAATGAATGCCTTTTTATTTACACTTCTTAAGGTAGATGTTCAATTATTATCTGTTTTAACTAAAAATGAAAACAAATTCAACTCAAAATAAATTATGAGATTATAAAAGCAT
>NW_018402315.1:0-154 GCF_002168275.2 Theobroma umbraticum | reverse complement strand
TAATAAGGCTTTTGAAGGAATGACAGACAATAAATGGACTTTTCTTCCCAATGAATGGCTTTTTCTACATGCTTCCCGAGGCAGGCATTCAATTATAGTTTGTTTTAATAAAAAATATAAAAAAATTCAACTGAAAATCAATTATGAGATTATA
>NW_018402314.1:1046-1189 GCF_002168275.2 Theobroma umbraticum | reverse complement strand
AATTATGAGATTATAAAACCATTTAGAACGAGTAAAAAGGCTGTTGAAAGACTATGAGGCTATAAATAGACTTTTGTTATCAATGAATGCATTTTTCTTCATGGTTCCCAAGGCAGACATTCAATTATAGCCTGTTTTAAAAA
>NW_018402314.1:475-606 GCF_002168275.2 Theobroma umbraticum | reverse complement strand
TGCCAATGAATGTATTTTTCTTCGCGTTTCTTGAGGTAGATATTCAATTATAGTCCGTTTTAATGAAAAAAATAAAAAAACTCAACTTAAAATCAATTATGACATTATAAAATCATTTAAAGTGAGTAATA
>NW_018402314.1:356-456 GCF_002168275.2 Theobroma umbraticum | reverse complement strand
TGACTCTAAATGGACTTTTCTTGAAATTGAATACCTTTTCCTTCACGTTTCTTGAGATAGACATTCAATTATTATTGGTTTTAATCAAAAATGTAAAAAA
>NW_018402314.1:277-346 GCF_002168275.2 Theobroma umbraticum | reverse complement strand
AAATCAATTATTACATTATAAAACTATTTAAAGTGTGTAATAAGGCTTTTGAAGGAATGAGAGGCTATA
>NW_018402314.1:167-267 GCF_002168275.2 Theobroma umbraticum | reverse complement strand
TCTTGCCAATGAATGCCTTTTTCTTCATACTTCTCAAGGTAAACATTTAATTGCAGCCTGTTTTAAAGAAAAATGTAAAAATATTCAACTTAAAATCAAT
>NW_018402314.1:0-157 GCF_002168275.2 Theobroma umbraticum | reverse complement strand
TAAAACTATTTGAAGTGAGTAATATGGCTTTTGAAGGAAAAGGTTACTATAAATAGACTTTTCTCGTCAATGAATGTTTTTTTCTTAATGTTTCTCGAGGCAAATATTCAATTATAGTCTGTTTTAACCAAAAATGTAAAAAAATTCAACCTAAAAT
>NW_018402313.1:5864-5956 GCF_002168275.2 Theobroma umbraticum | reverse complement strand
CACCAACAAATGCCCTTTTCTTCACATTTTCAGAGACTAATATTCTATTATAGTCTGTTTTAATTAAAAATATAAAACAATTCCACTTAAAC
>NW_018402313.1:5618-5854 GCF_002168275.2 Theobroma umbraticum | reverse complement strand
ATTATAAAACCATTTAAAGCAAGTAATGAGGCTTTTAAAGGAATGAGTGAATACAAATAGATTTTTTTTACCAATGAACGGCTTTTTCTTTATGTTTTTCAAGGTGAAAATTCAATTATAGCTTGTTTTAATTAAACATGTAAAACAATTCAACTTAAAATCAATTACGAGATTATAAAACTATTTAAAATGAGTAATAAAGCTTTTGAAGGCATGAGTGACTATAAATGGACTTT
>NW_018402313.1:5156-5371 GCF_002168275.2 Theobroma umbraticum | reverse complement strand
AATTATGAGATTATAAAACCATTTAAAGCGAGTAATAAGGCTTTTGAAGGTATGCATGACTATAAATGGACTTTTCTTACCTATGAATAGTTTTTTTTTCATGTTTTTCAAGGTAGACATTCAATTATAGCTTGTTTTAGCTAAAAATGTAAAAACATTTAACTTAAAATCAAATATGAGATTATAAAACCATTTAAAGCAAGTAATGAGGCTTT
>NW_018402313.1:5003-5146 GCF_002168275.2 Theobroma umbraticum | reverse complement strand
GGTTACCATAAATAGACTTTTTTTTGTCAATGAATAATTTTTCTTCACGTTTCTCAAGGTAGACAATCAATTTTAATATGTTTTAGCCAAAAGTATAAAAAAATTTAGCTTAAAATCAATTACGAGATTATAAAACCATTTAA
>NW_018402313.1:4646-4993 GCF_002168275.2 Theobroma umbraticum | reverse complement strand
AAGGCTTTTGAGGGAATGGGTGACTATAAATGGACATTTCTTGCCAATGAATGTTTTTTCTTCATGTTCTTCAAAATAGACATTCAATTATATCTGTTTTAACTAAAAATTTAAAAAATTCATCTTAAAATTAATTATGAGATTACGAAACTATTTAAAGCAAGTAATAAGTTGTTCGAAGGCATAAGTGACAATAAATAGATTTTTCTAGTCAATGAATGGTTTTTTCTTCACATTTCTAAACGTAGACATTCAATTATAATCTGTTTTAATAAAAAAGGTGAAACAATTCAGCCTAAAATCAATTACAAGATTATAAAACTTTTTAAAACGAGTAATAAATCTTT
>NW_018402313.1:4530-4636 GCF_002168275.2 Theobroma umbraticum | reverse complement strand
GGGTAACTATAAATGAACTTTTCTTAGTCAATGAATGACTTTTTCTTCATGTTTCTCGAGGTAAACATTCAATATAATCTGTTTTAACTAAAAATGTAAAACAATT
>NW_018402313.1:4418-4520 GCF_002168275.2 Theobroma umbraticum | reverse complement strand
TAAATTATGGGATTATAAAACCATTTAAAGCGAGTAACAAGACTTTTTGAAGGAATTGGTAGCTATAAAAGATTTTCCTTGCCAATGAATAGCTTTTTCTTC
>NW_018402313.1:4126-4318 GCF_002168275.2 Theobroma umbraticum | reverse complement strand
AAAGCGAGTAATAAGGCTTTTGAAGGAATGGGTTGCTATAAATAGACTTTTTTTACTAATGAACGACTTTTTCTTCACGTTTCTCAAGGTAGATAATCAATTTTAATATGTTTTAACCAAAAATATAAAAAAATTTTAACTTAAAATCAATTACGGGATTACAAAATCATTTAAAGCGAGTAATAAGGCTTT
>NW_018402313.1:3730-4116 GCF_002168275.2 Theobroma umbraticum | reverse complement strand
GGTGACTATAAATGGACATTTCTTGCCAATGAATGTTTTTTTCTTCATGTTTTTCAAGCTAGACATTCAATTATATCTATTTTAACTAAACATTTAAAAATATTTAGCTTAAAATTAATTATGAGATTACGAAACCATTTAAAGCAAGTAATAAGCTTTTCGAAGGTATAGGTGACTATAAATAGACTTTTCTAGTCAATGAATAGTTTTTTCTTCACGTTTCTAGAGGTAGACATTCAATTATAATCTATTTTAACAAAAAATGTGAAACGATTTAGTCAAAAATCAATTATGAGATTATAAAACCATTTAAAACGAGTAATAAAGCTTTTAAAAGGCATTGGTAACTATAAATGGACTTTTCTAGTCAATGAATGACTTTTTCT
>NW_018402313.1:3469-3720 GCF_002168275.2 Theobroma umbraticum | reverse complement strand
CGAGGTAGACATTCAATTATAACCTGTTTTAACTAAAAATATAAAATAATTCAATTTAAAATAAATTATGGAATTATAAAACTATTTAAAGCGAGTAATAAGGCTTCTAAAGGAATTTGTAGCTATAAATGGACTTTCCCTACCAATGAATAGCTTTTTATTCATATTTTTTGAGACAAACATTTAATTACAGCCTGTTTTAACTAAAAATATAAAAATATTTAACTTAAAATCAATTATGAGATTACAAA
>NW_018402313.1:2012-3332 GCF_002168275.2 Theobroma umbraticum | reverse complement strand
ATAACGCTTTGAAAGGAATGGGTGACTACAAATGGAGTTTTCTCACCAACAAATGCCCTTTTCTTTACATTTTTCAAGGTAAAAATTCAATTATAGCTTGTTTTAACTAACAATGAAAAAAATTTAACTTAAAATTAATTACGAGATTATAAAACTATTTAAAGCAAGTAATAAAGCTTTTCAAGGCATGGGTGACTATAAATACACTTTTCTAGTTAATAAATGACTTCTTCTTTACGTTTCATAAGGCAAACATTCAATTATAATCCGTTTTAACTAAAAAGGTAAAACATTTAACTTAAAATCAATTATAAGATTATAAAACCATTTAAAGCGAGTAACAAGGCTTTTGAAGGAATGTGTGACTATAAATAGACTTTTCTTGCCTATGAATGATTTTTTCTTCATATTTTTCAAGGTAGACTTTCAATTATAGCTTGTTTTAGCCAAAAATGTAAAAAAATTTAACTCAAAATCAATTATGAGAGTACAAAATCATTTAAAGCGAGTAATGAGGCTTTTGAAGGAATGGATTGCTATAAATAGACTTTTTTACCAATGAACGACCCTTTTTTCAGGTTTCTTGAGGTAGACAATCAATTCTAATATGTTTTAATCAAAAATATAAAAAATTCAACTTAAAATCAATTACTAGATTATAAAACCATTTAAAGCGAGTTATAAGGCTTTTGAAAGAATGAGTGACTATAAATGGACATTTCTTGTCAATGAATGCTTTTTATTTCATGTTTTTCAAGATAGACATTCAATTCTATTTGTTTTAACTAAAAATTTAAAAAAATTCAGCTTAAAATTAATTATGAGATTGCAAAACCATTTAAAGCTAGTAATAAGGCTTTCGAAGGCATAGGTGAATATAAATGAACTTTTCTAGTCAATGAATAGTTTTTTCTTCACGTTTTTAGAAGTAGACATTCAATTATAATCTATTTAACAAAAAATGTGAAACAATTCGACCTAAAATCAATTACGAGATTATAAATCCATTTAAAATGAGTAATAAAGCTTTTGAAGGCATGGATAGCTATAAATGGACTTTTCTAGTCAATGAATGGCTTTTCTTTTACGTTTTCTGAGCTAGACATTCAATTATAATCTATTTTAACTTAAAATAAATTATGAGATTATAAAACTATTTAAAGCGAGTAGTAAGGCTTTTGAAGAAATTGGTAGCTATAAATGGACTTTCCTTGTTAATAAATAACTTTTTCTTTACGTTTTTTGAGACAAACATTCAATTATAGCCTGTTTTAACTAAAATTGTAAAAAAATTTAACTTAAAATCAATTATGAGATTAT
>NW_018402313.1:865-1933 GCF_002168275.2 Theobroma umbraticum | reverse complement strand
TATAAATGGGCTTTTCTAGTCAATGAATGGGTTTTTCTTCACGTTTCCTAAGGTAGACATCCAATTATAATCTATTTTAACCAAAAATGTAAAAATTCAATTAAAAATAAATTATTAGATTATAAAACCATTTAAAGCAAGTAATAACGTTTTGGAAGGAATAGGTGACTACAAATGGAGTTTTCTCACCAACAAATGCCCTTTTCTTCACATTTCCAGAGATTAATATTCTATTATAGTCTATTTTAACTAAAAATATAAAGCAATTTAACTTAAAATGAATTAGAGATTATAAAACTATTTAAAGCAAGTAATAAAGATTTTGAATGAGTGACTATAAATGGTTTTTCTTTTGCCAATGAATGGCTTTTTCTTTACGTTTTTCAAGGAAAAAAAATTCAATTATAGCTTGTTTTAACAAAAAATATAAAAAAATTTAACTTCAAATCAATTACGAGATTATAAAACCATTTAAAGCGAGTAATAAAGTTTTTAAAGGCATGAGTGACTATAAATAGACTTTTCTAGTCAATGAATGACTTTTCTTCACATTTCCTAAGGTAGAGATTTAATTATAATATGTTTTAAGCAAAAGTGTAAAAAAATTCAACTTAAAATCAATTGTGAGATTATAAAACCATTTAAAGCGAGTAATAAGGCTTTTGAAGGAATGGGTGACTATAAATCAACTTTTCTTGCGTATGAATGACATGTTCTTCACGTTTTCATGAAAAATAATCAATTATAACCTATTTTGGCTAAAAATATAAAAAAATTTAACCTAAAGTCAATTATGAGATTACAAAACCATTCAAAGTGAGTAATAAGGCTTTTGAAGGAAAGGGTGGCTATAAATAGACTTTTCTAGCCAATGAACGTGTTTTTCTTCACATTTCCTAAGGCAAACAATCAATTCTAATATATTTTAACAAAAAATATAAAACAATTGAACTTAATATCAATTACGAGATTATAAAACCATTTAAAGAGAGCAATAAGGCTTTTGAAAGAATGGGTGATTATAAATGGACTTTTCTTGCTAATGAATGCCTTTTTCTTTATATTTTT
>NW_018402313.1:418-718 GCF_002168275.2 Theobroma umbraticum | reverse complement strand
ATAAATGGCTTTTTCTTCATGTTTTTTTAGGCCGCATTCAATTATACTTTGTTCTAACTGAAAATGTAAAAACATTGAACTTAAAATCAATTATACAATTATAAAACCATTTAAAGTGAGCAAGAAGGCTTTTGAAAGAGTGAGTGACTATAAATAGACTTTTCTTTCCAATGAATTCCTTTTTCTTCATGTTTCTTGAGGTAAACATTCGATTATAATATTTTTTAACCAAAAATGTAAAAAAATTTAACTTAAAATCAATTATGAAAGTACAAAACCATTTAAAGCGAGTAATAAGAC
>NW_018402313.1:291-408 GCF_002168275.2 Theobroma umbraticum | reverse complement strand
ATAGGTGACTATAAGTAGACTTTTCTTATCAGTGAAAAGCTTTTTCTTCATGTTTCTTAAGGAAGACAATCAATTATAATCTGTTTTAACCAAAAATTTAAAACAATTCAACTTAAA
>NW_018402313.1:137-281 GCF_002168275.2 Theobroma umbraticum | reverse complement strand
AGATTATAAAACCATTTAAAGTAAGTAATAAGACTTTTTTAAGGAATGGACGACTATAAATGGGCTTTTCTAGCCTATTAATGGCTTTTTTTTTATGTTTTCTAAGATAGACATTCAATTATAATCTGTTTTAACCAAAAATAT
>NW_018402313.1:0-127 GCF_002168275.2 Theobroma umbraticum | reverse complement strand
AACTCAAAATGAATTATGAGATTATTAAATCATTTAAAGCGAGTACTAACGCTTTGAAATGAATGGGTGCCTACAAATGAAATTTTCTCACCAATAAAAGCATTTTTCCTCACATTTCCAGAGACTA
>NW_018402312.1:346-2819 GCF_002168275.2 Theobroma umbraticum | reverse complement strand
GGCTTTTGAAGGCATGTGTAACTATAAATGGACTTTTCTCTTTAATGAATGGCTTTTTTTTATGTTTCTTAAGGAAGACATTCAATTATAATCTCTTTTAACTAAAAATATGAAAAAAATTGAACTTAAAAATTATGAGATTATAAAACCATTTAAAGTGAGTAATAAGGCTTTTGAAGGTAAGGGTGATTATAAATAGACTTTTCTTACGAATGAATAGTCTTTTTTTAACATATCTAGAGGCAAATAGTCAATTATAATCTATTTGAACCAGAAATGTGAAAGAATTGAACTTAAAATCGATTATAACATTATAAAACTATTTAAAGCAAGTAATAAGGCTTTTGAATGAATGGGTGACTATAAATGGACTTTTGTTACTAATGAATGGTTTTTTCTTCATGTTTCTTGAGTTGGACTTTCAATTATAATCTATTTAAACCAAAAACAAAATAAACATTCAATTCAAAAACAATTATGAGATCATAAAATCATTTAAAGTGAGTAATAAGGCTTTAAATGAACTTGAGTGACTATAAATGAACTTTCTTGCCAAGGGATGGCTTTTGCTTCATATTTCCCAAGGAAAACATTCAATCAAAATATAATTTAACTAAAATGTGAAAACATTCAACTTAAAGTCAATTATGAGATTATAAAACCTTTTAAAGTGAATAATAATACTTTCGAAGTCATGAGTGACTATAAATGAACTTTTTTCTCCAATGAATGAATTTTCTTCATTTCTCTCATACTAGACATTCAATTACAATTTATTTTAACTAAAAATGTAAAACAAATTCAACTTAAAATCATTATGAGATTAGAAAAATATTTAAAGCAATTAATAATGCTTTTAAAGATATGGGTGACTATCAATAGACTTTTTTTAGCAATGAATGGCTTTTTCTTCACATTTTCCAAGGTAGACAGCCGATTATAATCTATTTGAACTAAAAATATAAAAAAAATCAATTTAAAATGAATTATGACATTATAAAACTATTTAAAGCGAGTAATAAGGCTTTCAAAGGGATGAGTGACTATAAATGAATTTTTCTTGGCAATAAATATCTTTTTCTTCATGTTTCTCAAGGCAGACATTCAATTATAATCTGTTTTAACAAAAAATATAAAAACATTCAGCTTAAAATCAATTATGAGATTATAAAACCGTTTAAAGCAAGTAATAAGGCTTTCGAAGGCTCAAGTGACTATAAATAGATTTTTTGTGCCAATCGATGGCTTTTACTTTACGTTTCATGAGGCAAACATGCAAATATAATATATTTTTATGAAAAATATAAAAAAATTTAACTCAAAATCAATTATAAGATTATAAAACTATTTAAAACGAGTAATAATACTTTTGAAAGCATGAGTGACTATAAATGAACTCTTCTCTCCAATGGATGTCTTTTGCTTTGCACTTCTCAAGATAAATAATCAATTATAATATATTTTAGCTAAAAATATAAAAATAATTTACCTTAAAATCAATTATGAGATTATAAAATCGTTTACAACAAGTAATAATGCCTTCGAAGGCATGGGTGACTCCACATGGACTGTTCTTACCAATAAATGGCTTTTTCTTCACATTTCATGAGGTAGACAATCAATTATAATTTGTTTTAACCAAAAATGTAAAAAAATTAAACTTAAAATCAATTATGAGATTATAAAACCATTTAGAGCGAGTAATAAGGCTTTCGAAGGCATGGGTGACTATAAAGGGACTTTTCTTTCCAATGAATAGCTTTCACTTAACGTTTTCAAAGGCAAGCATTCAATTATAATAGATTTTAATTAAAAATGTAAAAAACAATTTAACTTAAAATCAATTATGAGTTTATGAAACCATTTAAAGCGAGTAATAATGCTTTCGAAGGCATGGGTGACTATAAATGAACTTTCTCTCAAATGGATGTCTTTTAGTTCATGTTTCCAAAGATAGATATTCAATTATAATATATTTTAACTAAAAATATAAGAAAATTCAACTTAAAATCAATTATGAGATTATAAAATCATTTAAAGCAAGTAATAATACTTTTGAAGACATGAGTAACTATAAATGGACTTTTCTTGCCAATAAATGACTTTTTCTCCACATTTCTTGAAGTAGATATTCTATTGTAATTCGTTTTAATCGAAAACATAAAAAAATCAACTTAAAATTAATTACGAGATTATAAAAGCATTTAAAGCCAGTAATAATATTTTTGAAGACATGAGTTACTATAAATGGAGTTTTCTCTCTAATGGTTGGCTTTTGCTTCATGTTTACTAAGGCATACATTCAATTATAGCATATTTTAATGAAAAATGTAAAAAAAATTTAACTTCAAATAAATTATGAGATTATAAATCATTTAAAGTGAGTAATAAGGCTTTCAAAGGCATGGGTGACTATAAAAGAACTTTTCTTACCTATGAATGACTTTTTCTTCATGTTTCTTAAGGCAAACAT
>NW_018402312.1:241-336 GCF_002168275.2 Theobroma umbraticum | reverse complement strand
TCTGTTTTAATAAAAAATATAAAAAATTTCAGTTAAAATCGACTATGAAATTATAAAACTATTTAAACCGAGTAATAAGGCTTTTGAAGGCTTGA
>NW_018402312.1:118-224 GCF_002168275.2 Theobroma umbraticum | reverse complement strand
TTTTGCATCAATGGATGGCTTCTACTTCATGTTTCCTAAATCAAACATTCAATTGTAATATATTTTAACCAAAAATGTAAAAAAATTAGAGTTAAAATCAATGATG
>NW_018402312.1:0-108 GCF_002168275.2 Theobroma umbraticum | reverse complement strand
ATGATTTAAAGCTAGTAATAATGCTTTTGAAAGCATATGTGACTATATATGAACTTTCTCCACAATGGATGTCTTTTCCTTCATGTTTCTTGAGATAGATATTCAATT
>NW_018402311.1:0-1302 GCF_002168275.2 Theobroma umbraticum | reverse complement strand
TTTACATTTTTGGTTAAAACAGATTATAATTGAATGTTTACCTCGAGAAAAGTGAAGAGAAGGTCACTCATTGGCAAGAAAAGTCCATTTATACTCACTCAAGCCTTCGAAGGTCTTATTACTAGCTTTAAATGGTTTTATAACCTCCAAATTGATTTTAAGTTGAATTTTTTACTGTTTTGATTAAAATATATTATACTTGAATGTCTACCTTGAAAAATATGAAGAAAAGTCCATTTATAGTCACCCAACCCTTCGAAAGTCGTATTACTCACTTTAAATGATTTTATAATCTCATAATCTATTTTAAGTTGAATTTTTTATATTTTTTATTAAAATGTATTATAGTTGAATATCTACCTCCAGAGACGTGAAGAAAAAGCCATTCATTGATGAGAAAAGTTCATTTATAGTCACTCATGCTTCAAAAGCCTTATTACTCGCTTTAAATAGTTTTATAATCACATAATTGATTTTAGATTGAATTTTTTTACATTTTTTGTTAAAATAGATTATAATTGAATGACTGCCATGGGAAAAATGAAGAAAAAGATATTAATTAACAAGAAAAGCCTATTTATAGTCACACAAGCCTTCGAAAGTCGTATTACTCGCTTTAAATGGTTTTATAATCACATAATTGATTCTAGGTTGAATTTTTTTACATTGTTAGTTAAAATCGATTATACTTGAGTGTTTTCATGGAAAAGAGCAAAGAAAAAGTCAATCATTGGCAGGAAAACCCCATTTATAGTCGTCCAAGCCTTCCAAAGTTTTATTACTCGCTTCAAATAATTTTATAATCTCATAATTGATTTTAAGTTGATTTTTCTTACATATTTGATTAAAATATATTGCAATTGAATGACTGTCTTGGGAAACATAAAGCGAAAGCCATCCATTGGTACGAAAAGTTCATTTATAATTACTAAACCCTTCGAAAGCCTTATTACTCGCTTTAAATTGTTTTATAATCTCATAATTGATTTTAAGTTAAATTTTTTTACATTTTTTGTTAAAACATATTATAATTGAATATCTACCCTGGGAAATGTAAAGAAAAAGCCATTGATTGGCAAGAAAAGTCCATTTATAGTCACCCATTCCTTTAAAAGCCTTATTATTCACTTTAAATGATTTTATAATCAAATAATTGATTTTTAAGTTCAATTTTTTTACTTTTTTGGATAAAACAGGTTATAATTGAATGTTTGCCTCAGGAAACGTGAAGAAAAATGCATTCATTGGCAAGAAAAGTCTGTTTATAGTCACTCATTCCTTCAAAAGCCTTATTACTCGCTT
>NW_018402310.1:0-3031 GCF_002168275.2 Theobroma umbraticum | reverse complement strand
CTGGGTGGTGAGCGGATACAGAACGGACAATCAAGGAGGATTCGAGGGGAGCGCTGAGCTGATGGATTTGGGGACGGGTCAATGGAGGCGAGTTGACGAGGCATGGAAGGCTAGTCAATGTCCCAGGTCTTGCGTGGGAGTTGAGAAAGAGAAGAAATTTTTCTGCTGGGCCGACCGTGATTCGGCGATACGAGTTGGAGTATGTGCAGTCCCCTTGGGTGAATCGACGTTTGTGTCTGGATCAGCTTACCAGGGTGGTCCACAAGGGTTCTTTTTGGTGGATGGTCAGAGTGGGCAGTTCAAGAGTCTTGATGTTCCGGCCGAGTTCTCTGGGTTTGTACAGTCTGGATGTTGCGTGGATATCTAAATCAGCAAATCTAAACCTACATCTTAAAGTGTAAGTCACTCTGGTTTACACCATCCCCGTTCTAATCAAATTGGGAATTTGGGACAGAGACGCCTCTGCGTATGCAGTACGGCGTTCAGTCCCCTGATGGCAGAGACTCCCACATCCAAGTTGGGTGTGACTAGTAAAGACGGGTGAGCCAAAGCTCACGGTCCCATGATGATGATGTAGACATATTAAGATTTGGATGGATAACATTAACATATGTTATCATCACTGCATTAATGTTGAGTGTGTGTATAAAATCTAGCAAGCATCAACATGAGTATATCTGTATAAATAGATTTTGTAATATAATGTACCTTATCACCCATATTTTGTCTGCAGAAGTTGGTACAGTATAACCCATACTTTTGTTTGCAGATGTTTTTCCCTTTTCTCCCTTCTGGTTTTCGATTTGATGAACCAAAAAATCAGTGGACTTCACCCAGTCAAATAGCTGCACTGGTGAGGATCCAGTTGCTAATCCAATGTGAAACTAAATATTTCAAACAAGGCATGAAAAAATGATGAAAGAACAGAAACAATGCAGCTGATTTTCGATATCAACAAAGGAAGGAAGCCAATCCATAGACGTTATGGGAAAAGGCCTATCCTATTCTTAACTCCCTAACCCAACCAGCACGTGACAGTCTTTTGCAAATGCTTGAATGTGGTGACAAAATCAATAACAAAGAACAATCAAAAAGATCAACTGTATATCAACATATTGATTCCAACACAAACAAGCATCTAATAGCCTGTGCAAGAAACGACGACACTGGTAAACGAAAAAATTTAAAAAAGATCATTTAAGGATGACAATCATTGTCAACATAGAAGATTCAAAATAGCATGTCTGTGTTAAACATTATTACTACGACCACAATGAGCACTATAAACTATATAATCAACTTTTTAACCAGTCATACATGCTGAAGCAAAATCAAACTATTTATCCAGACAACTAGTATAGAGATATATCTCTTGACACATACTAACCCAGACACCTTCAAATCAGTCATGTAGAATAGTCCAGACTTTGGCTCCTGCTCCTATTAAAGCTCCGGCTTGGACTCCTTGAGTGATAGGGTGACCTCGAGCAAGATCGCCCTCTATATCTCCTATGTCTGGGTGAAATTGATCTATACAAAAACAGTAGGCAACATTAACAAGACTAATCACAAAACATAAATGATTAAGACTACAGAAATATTAAACAGTTTACCTTGAGTAACGTCTTCGCCTAGGAGAAGGAGAATAATAGTCTGGACCCCGGGAGTAACTTTGAGCATATCGTGGTGACCGAGAATAACGAACTGGTGAACGCCTATATGCCCGACCCCTGTCATTAATATCATGAACATGTTAACACATGTAATTAACATTACTATTGTTCAATTAACTATATTTTTTCTCTAACTGGAAATCCTTAACAAATACAGGTGTCCTGTCTTCCTAAGTCCCTTTATGCCTAACAAAATGAGAACACCAATTAAGAACAGGAGCTAATTTTGAAAAAAAAAATAGCAATGTATATAAGCATTGCAAAAGAACCTATGCTTACCTTACACGATCTCTTGTCCTCATTTCTGAAGGCTTCTTCCTATTTTCCTCAGCAAAAACAACAGTAAGTTCTCGGCCAAGAAGAACATAACCATCCATATGATATTTTGCATCAGCAGCATCAGCAGGATCCAGATACTGGACAAATCCAAAACCACGTGGTTCCCTACATCACAAACAAGGTAGCTCTCATAAACATGGGATAAATACAATAGGTAGCAGATTATACTTCATAAGCCACACATGCTCACTGATTTTCAAAATCACAAACATGATCTTGACTCCAGAGCAACATGAAAGATCATGACATCAAGCTGATGCTTCATACAATTCAAGTAAATATGATTATGTGGCTGCTAACCTTGTGGGAGCCAAATTTAAATTCAGTTGATAATCTTCAAGACTTGCACTTCTTCACAATCAATTCAAAACCAACTTCCTTCCAACCTTGATGTAAATTAAGGTCATCTTGAACAGTACTCATTACTTGAAAGTGTCTTCAACAGAGTACTCTTATACTTCATTGGTGTCTTCAACACAGTACTTTATTACTTCATTGGTGTCTTCAACACTTTCAATAAAAACAACCAAATTCCCATAAACCAATGTAAATCATGAAGAAACAACCCCATCACCCAAAATCTCATGTGAGACAGGATGAAGACAGACAAGTTGGCATCATCAGACACACACAGACTGAGTTACCATTTCAGGAATCAACAAGGATTATACTCACCCAGTATAATAATCTCGAGGCAGGTAGATGTCCTTGAGGCAACCAAATTGGCCAAAAGGTCCCCGCAGATCTTCTGGCCTGCACACGAAGTGCAATTTGAAATTTATTAGCTCTAAGAACACACTTTTGTGAGACTAAAAATTGACTTGTATTATGACAATCATGTTCTTTTAATGAAGACAAACAAAACTACTTGTTCTTCTTGGATGGGTAAGCAACAAAAGTGAATCATATGTGTCTCCTCAAAAACCTTTGCATATACTTACCTCATGAATTAAATGTGAAAGATAACCAGCAGGAAAACCCAAAGCAGATACAGAAAGAACATATCTGGTTTGAAATAA
>NW_018402309.1:1269-1413 GCF_002168275.2 Theobroma umbraticum | reverse complement strand
ATAGACAGTAATTGAATGTCCACCTTGAGAAATATGAAAAAAAAGGCATTCATTGGCAAGAAGAGTCCATTTATAGTCACCCATTCCATCAAAAGCCTTATTCCTCGCTTTAAATAGTTTTATAATCTCATAATTAATTTTAAA
>NW_018402309.1:0-973 GCF_002168275.2 Theobroma umbraticum | reverse complement strand
AATGATTTTATAATCTCATAATTGATTTTATGTTGAATTGTTTTATATTTTTTTATTAAAATAGACTATAATTGAATGCTTGCCTTGGGAATTATGTACAAAAAGCCATTCATTGAGAAAAAAAGTGCATTAATCATCACCCATTCCTTCAAATGCCTTATTACTCGCTTTGAATGGTTTTATAATCCCATAATTGATTTTAAGTTGAATTGTTTTCCTTTTTTGGTTAAAATAGACTATAATTGAATGTCTACCTCAAGAAACATGAAAAAAAAGGCATTTATTGGCAAGAAAAGTCCATTTACAGTCACCCATTCTATCAAAAGCCTTATTACTCGTTTTAAATAGTTTTATAATCTCATAATTGATTTTAAGTTGATTTTTTTTACATTTTTGATTAAAATAGAGTATAATTAAATGCCTGCCTCGAGGAACATGTAGAAAAAGCCATTCATTGAGAAGAAAAGTCCATTAATAGTCACCTATTCTTTCAAATGCCTTATTACTCACTGTAAATGGTTTTATAGTCTCATAATTGATTTTAAGTTGAATTGTTTTACATTTTTGGTTAAAACGAACAATAATTTAATTTTTACCTTGAAAAACATGAAGAAAAATGTATTCATTGGCAAGAAAAGTTCATTATAGCCACCCATTCCTCTAAAAGCCTTATTACTCGCATTAAATGATTTTATAATCTCATAATTGATTCTAAGTTGAATTTTTTAACATTTTTCATTAAAATAGACAATAATTGAATGCCTGTCTTAAGAAACATGTAGAAAAAGCCATTCATCAGGAAGAAAAGTCTATTCTAGTGACTGATTCCTTCAAAAGCCTTATTACTCACTTTAAATGGTTTTATAATCTCAAAATTGATTTTAAGTTCAATTTTTTTTACATTTTTGGTCAAAACAAATTATAATTAAATGTCTACCTCAAGAAATGTGAAGAAAAAGGCATTCATTGGCAA
>NW_018402308.1:1441-1544 GCF_002168275.2 Theobroma umbraticum | reverse complement strand
GTGTTCAGCATGTCAAGAAGAAAAAAAATAGAAAATTCTCTCCCCTTTTTGGCCTGCCCAGGATGGAAGTGAGGAGAAATTTCAAGAAGTTTCAAGATAAATT
>NW_018402308.1:0-1431 GCF_002168275.2 Theobroma umbraticum | reverse complement strand
ACATAGGTAAGTTCTTTGTCTTGTTCCCCTTTAATTCTTTCCCCATCTTTTTCTTCCCTACCTATATCAATATTAAAATATTAATATTTTATTTATCAGTGGAGTTAGCTAAAACAGAGAGTTATAGGACTAATCCAAGTGGAGGAGGGGAAGAAAAGAGGAAAATTGGAAGAAAACCATGAGGTTAGAGGGAACCCGTATGCTTTGACAAAATAGAGCACTATCGGGTAAGTATATATTTAAATATTATGGTGACACGTGAATGAGGTACAAACCTCATATTATGTTCATACACATGTCAAGGAAGGAAGTAGAAGAAAAATTAAAATTTTAAAAGTGATGGAAGGACTCAATAAAAAGAATGAGAACTTAGGAGGGCTAAATGGTGATTTTTCGATTTTAGCTTGGTCAAAGCTTACAAAGGAAGCTGGTAGGTTTATCAATGATGAACACTCCACTACGTGAAAGTCTAAGTCATAGTTATTTATTCTTTTACAATGCAGATAAAGTATGTCTTAAGGTAGCGTTTGGTATAAGGGAAGTGGGAGCACATTCCCTGCAATGTGCCCAATTAAATTACATTGCAGTGTTTGTTTTGTAACAAACCACTGTAATGTAAGATTGCAACGCAACTGTAACACTCTGGAACCTCATTTAATGATTGATGAGACTCTATTGAGAATAATAAAGGGTATTTGAGGTAAGTTTGAGTGTTAGAGAACAACGAGGGAAGAAAAGAATTGGAATGTTAAACTTGGACTTTTGGAGTTTTTAGGAAGCTTAGAACTATCAATAGTGGTGAAAGTATCGATACATACCCTAATGTATCAATACATTCATGGTAAGATGAACAAGAAAAGCCAAAGGAAGAATATTCTATCGATGCATTCTCAAATGCATCGATAGATTTGGCCAAAGATAAACATGTATCAATACATTGTCCAAATGTATAAATACATTTGAAGCAAACAGCACCCATGGGAAAAAGTATCGATACATTTCCCCAATGTATCGATACATTCATTCAAAATTAGGGCTAATGTATTGATACATTAGAGAGGAAAGGCAAAAATGAAAAAGAGATTTTGGGCCATTTCACCCAAATCTTTCTCTCAACTCTTTCTTGCGTTTTCTTTCTCTACAAGCCCAAAACCCTAAAGCCCCAAACAAATTTTTGAAGTGATTTGAAGCTATTTAGAACTTAAGAATTCATTATGGAAGTAAGATTTATAGTTTTTACCGAATATTTTCCAATTTAATCAGTTAATAACTTCGAATCTGACTTTTCTCCAAATTTGGTATTTTCCATCTTTTGCTTGGATTGAGATATTTGGGAGCTAAGACTTGTGCAATCCAATTTTCAAGATATGGGTTTAACTCATTGTCAGTTAAAATTCTACCACGCAAGTATACGTATCGAATAGATAGTAT
>NW_018402307.1:10999-11132 GCF_002168275.2 Theobroma umbraticum | reverse complement strand
CCAAGCAAATTAGTCTTAATTCAAATTTTTTTAATTTTATTTTCAAGTACTTTTCGTTGAGGTGATGAAATATTGTAATTATCAGTGGACATCTGAACAATTTGTGCCTGGGAAGGTTGCCAGTGATTATGAA
>NW_018402307.1:10553-10707 GCF_002168275.2 Theobroma umbraticum | reverse complement strand
AGTCCTTTTGTGGCATGCGAGCTTTGTGGAGATCGGCATTCAAGTGTTTGTTGTTCAACCTATTCTGAATCAATAAAATTTGATGGAAGCTTCAATGGGCAGCAAAACAATTCATACTATAATAGTTACAACTCATGGTGGAATCACCTAAATT
>NW_018402307.1:9950-10084 GCF_002168275.2 Theobroma umbraticum | reverse complement strand
TTTTCTTTCCTAGATACAGCTGATAAGTTACCTAAAGTGGCAATTAATATGAAAAATCCAAAGAAACTCCTTGAAGCTTGTTTGGTTCAAGTAGCAACAACAAAGTACCAAAATGAAGAACTCACAAATGTTAC
>NW_018402307.1:9453-9598 GCF_002168275.2 Theobroma umbraticum | reverse complement strand
GCTAGTGACTATAAAGAAGCGCTTTTTGGGAGGCAACCCAAGCTATATCCTTTTTGATTTAGTTGTTATTCTATTTTTTTTTTGTTTTTCAATGTAAGTAAGTAGTTATAAAGTCTCCCTAGCTTGTTTAGTTGTGTATGTAGAT
>NW_018402307.1:9227-9343 GCF_002168275.2 Theobroma umbraticum | reverse complement strand
TTTTTTTTATTTCAACTAGATTTACTTGTGCCAGTTTCATTTAATTTACCTATCTAATGACAAGAACTCAATTATATTCCTATCTTGATTCTTCAAAACATGTGAATATTGTTTGA
>NW_018402307.1:8866-9126 GCF_002168275.2 Theobroma umbraticum | reverse complement strand
TTATGTGAATGAAAATTTTTTAATTATGTAGTATGTTCTAGAATTTGTTTGATTTTCTCTCAAGGTGAAATCCTAAGCTATACTTAGTTAAGGAGATGACTTAGGCCATTTTGGGACCGATTGAGCCTTTTGTAGCCTTCCTTTACATAAATTATCTTTAGTTTCCCCTTTTGAGCCTCATGACATCTTTTCTTTGTTTAAGTACTTAATTTTTAGCCTAGATCTTTATATTAATATTTTCAATAATTCTTACATCCCTC
>NW_018402307.1:8745-8856 GCF_002168275.2 Theobroma umbraticum | reverse complement strand
GCATAAGTCAATTTAGAATGTGTTATGAGTCACATAGTGAAAGAGGTGGTCTAGAGAAAAAAAGAAATTGATGAAAAGTTCAAAAATATGATTGTATTCATCTCATTACCC
>NW_018402307.1:8146-8318 GCF_002168275.2 Theobroma umbraticum | reverse complement strand
ATATTTATGTGTTGCCTAGAGTTATGAATATGGATTAACTATTGAGAATATTAATGGTAATTAATGAAATTGTGCAATTAAATTCTAGTTAAATGTTTTCATGTTTAAGTTATTGCACGTTGTTTTATGTTTTGCTCGAGGACTAGCAAAATCTTAAGTTTGGGGGTGTCAT
>NW_018402307.1:7898-8030 GCF_002168275.2 Theobroma umbraticum | reverse complement strand
GTGTTTTAGGTGTTTTTCTAGTTTAAGTTTGATTACTTGTTAAGTGATTAATTTTATTTGTTTTGTTTTAAATTACTCTAAGAGTAGTTATTGTTAATTTCTCTTATGGCTTTTGTAGGAAATTGATGAAAA
>NW_018402307.1:7597-7798 GCF_002168275.2 Theobroma umbraticum | reverse complement strand
TCCTCATCTTCATGCTTTCCAAATCTACATACACAACAAAACAAGCTAGGGAGACTTTATAACTACTTACTTACATTGAAAAACAAAAAAGAAATAGAATAACAACTAAATCCAAAAGGATATAGCTTGGGTTGCCTCCGAAGAAGCGATTCTTTATAGTCACTAGCTTGACTTTGGTTGAGGTTTTCATTCACCCTTTAA
>NW_018402307.1:7492-7587 GCF_002168275.2 Theobroma umbraticum | reverse complement strand
GTTTGCATGGAAAAAGCTTGTGGTGTGAAAATAGTCTCCTTTTAAGATGAGGTTGTAGTGGCTTTAACTCAAGATTTGGTGCTTTCTCAACCCAA
>NW_018402307.1:7097-7316 GCF_002168275.2 Theobroma umbraticum | reverse complement strand
TCTTGGATAATACACTTTTGGTGTAGCCTTCAAAACATGTGTAACATTTGTGAGCTCTTCATTTTGGTCCTTTGTTGTTGCTACTTGAATCAAACAAGCTTCAAGGAGTTTCTTCGGATTTTCCATATCAATTGCCACTTTAGGTAACTTATCAGCTGTATCTAAGAAAGAAAAAAGAGGCACATATGGCTTGACTTGTGGTGGTGTAGATACTTCCTC
>NW_018402307.1:6645-6778 GCF_002168275.2 Theobroma umbraticum | reverse complement strand
TTCTTCTCAAGTATCGGGGCTCTAACTTGTGACTGGAAATCATGCTGAAAAAGAGATTGTGATGAATATGTAGAATCCGGATCATTACTCCATGAAAAATTTGGGTGATTCCACCATGAGTTGTAACTGTTAT
>NW_018402307.1:6462-6631 GCF_002168275.2 Theobroma umbraticum | reverse complement strand
GACAACAATCACTTGAATGCCTATCTCCACAAAGCTCGCATGCCACAAAAGGACATTGAAAAACATTAATACCCCAAGTATCAATTTTTTGAGACAAAGCATCAATTTCGGTGGGCAAAGCACTGATAGCCAATTCATAATCACTAGCAACCCTCCAAGACACAAATTG
>NW_018402307.1:6179-6317 GCF_002168275.2 Theobroma umbraticum | reverse complement strand
CAAGTATACGTATTGAATAGATAGTATATTAGAAAGCAGAGTATTGATCCCACAGAAAATTTATCTAAAATTTTACTAATTACTAAAATTAAAGCAATTTAGTTTTAGTCGAATAATTAAAATCTGAATTCTAATTGA
>NW_018402307.1:5881-5999 GCF_002168275.2 Theobroma umbraticum | reverse complement strand
CCTATGTGAATTGAAATTAAAACAGACTCATTAAGTTCAGGCTCTAATCTAGCTGCATATGGCCTATAGGCATATCCCTATCCTATATGCAAATCAATTAATATGATCATATGCTATC
>NW_018402307.1:5151-5253 GCF_002168275.2 Theobroma umbraticum | reverse complement strand
TTTCTAAAATCCCGTCAACTTCTTTTATTTTTGGAAAGTCACCCAGCGCTGCAGTGCTACTCTGCAGTGCTGCAGTGCTGAGCTCTCTGGAAATTTGTATGT
>NW_018402307.1:5053-5141 GCF_002168275.2 Theobroma umbraticum | reverse complement strand
TCATCCACACTGCAGCCTTGTTCTCACAGCGCTATGGCAGTCTACCAACTTCAAACGTCATTTTAACCATGATATGATCCGAACTGGG
>NW_018402307.1:4794-4953 GCF_002168275.2 Theobroma umbraticum | reverse complement strand
TTTAGCCTAGACCCTTATAATAATATTTTCAACAATTCTTGCATCCCTCATTCCCAAGTGCATAAGTCAATTTAGAATGTGTTATGAGCCACATAGTGAAAGAAGTGGTCAAGAGAAAAAAGAAATTGATGAAAAGTTCAAAAATATGATTGTATTCAT
>NW_018402307.1:4524-4657 GCF_002168275.2 Theobroma umbraticum | reverse complement strand
AAGAATGAAGCGTTGAACAAAAGAAAACTTTTGATGGAAAAGGGGTATACAAAGTGAAGGAAAATAAATCTCTGAATATCTTCTAGATTGACTATGTGCTTAGGGTGATTTGAGCTATACATTATCCCATATC
>NW_018402307.1:4046-4164 GCF_002168275.2 Theobroma umbraticum | reverse complement strand
TATTAAAGGTAATTAATGAAATGGTGCAATTAAATTCTAGTTAAATGTTTTCATAAGTTATTGCATGTTATTTTATGTTTTGCTCGAGGACTAGCAAAATTTTAAGTTTGGAGGTGTC
>NW_018402307.1:3261-3720 GCF_002168275.2 Theobroma umbraticum | reverse complement strand
TCTAAACAACTCCAAATGAGGTGATTCTTAGACCACTGAAATTCTGAGAAGAAGGATTACAGTGTTTACGTTTTCCAATTAGCCCAACTCTGAATGTATGGTGGTCAAAATATTTGTCAAATTTGGAGCACTACAGTAGTACGTATAGACTGAACATGATGCAGTATTTGGAGCATAACTTTCAATAAAAAAGTCCAATTGATGTGATTCTTGATCCATTCGAAAGTTAAGAGACAGGGATAGAACTTATTTGTTTATCACTTTGCCCAGTTCGGATCATATTATGGTTAAAATGACGTTTGAAGTTGGTAGACTGCCACAGCGCTGTGAGAACAAGGCTGCGGTGTGGATGAAAGGAAGCACACATACAAATTTTCAGAGAGCTTAGCTCTGCAGCGCTAGAGAGTAGCGTCGCAGCGCTGGGTGACTTTCCAAAAATAAAAGAAGTTGACGAGATTT
>NW_018402307.1:2948-3066 GCF_002168275.2 Theobroma umbraticum | reverse complement strand
TAAATTATTTTTCTAGGATTGCAATTGAACTCACGTGTAATCTAACTTTTAATCTCTTTCTTATTTATCTTTAATGGGATTTGAATTGTTTATTCTGATTTGTTCTTAATGCTTTTAA
>NW_018402307.1:2403-2618 GCF_002168275.2 Theobroma umbraticum | reverse complement strand
TTTAAGACTCTAGGTTAGCAATTCAACCCATTGAAATAAGTTAAGGAAGAGAGGCAAGATTTAGATGGAGTGTGAGAAATATTGTAATCCTAGGCTTGTTTGATTTGTTGTTTGCCCAATTATCTTGCTCCTTTAATTTTTAATTAAATTAGTTGTAGTTGCATAATTTTTAGTTCAATTAGAATTGAGATTTGAATTATTTGAATAAAACTAAA
>NW_018402307.1:2306-2393 GCF_002168275.2 Theobroma umbraticum | reverse complement strand
TTTAGTACTTAGTAAAATTTTAGATTAATGCCTCGTGGGATCGATACTCTGCTTGCTAATATACTATATATTCGATACGTATACTTG
>NW_018402307.1:2019-2296 GCF_002168275.2 Theobroma umbraticum | reverse complement strand
TTTTAACTAACAGTGCCTCAAACCACCTCATATCCTTTGAGCATTTCTCGTCAGACCATTTATTTCAAGAGTGTTCCTTGTCAGAAAGAAAAACTTTAAAGAATTTTAAGCATTTTGAAGTGATTTTGGATATATGAAAAAAAACCTTTGAGCATTCTTTACTAAGCACGCATATTCATTGATTATATTGTTAAATGCAATATGGTGTGTTGTTTAAAATTTTTGATTTTGTAAAAAAAAAAATTCAACAGTTTAGGTGATTTTTAAGTTTTATATA
>NW_018402307.1:0-1632 GCF_002168275.2 Theobroma umbraticum | reverse complement strand
AAGTTTTATAAATATAAACCAGTAAATCCCAAAATCTAAAACATATAACTTGATGTCATTTCTACGTTTTGGGATAATGAGAAAAAACTAAATAATGAGATAGACAATAAGAAAAAATCAGCTCATCTCCTACGACTATTAATGCGTGGAACTAATGGTTTTCCCTAACGAAAAAGATTCTGTCGGACAAAAATTTGACCCGGTGTGGACAAAGGAGTGTAATTGGACAAATAAAATTAGAGATAATTAAGTAATTTAATGTGTATTATTTTCTTAAGATAAATTCAAAAATATCTCTTAAAAATAAAATATTTTTTAAAAAAACTCTTTCGATTATTTTAATTATTTATAATTACAAAAATTAATTTTAAATAAAATTATTTTTAATAAAATTAACTTATATGTTTAAATTCGTACTTCAAATCGACTCATATCTTTTGAATATTTTTTTTTCAAAATAATTATCTTTAGAGTATTCCTTGTTAAAAAAAAAATTTCTAAGCATTTTGAAGTAATTCTTCATATAAAAAAAATTTTTAAACATTTTGAATATTTTAAAGTAATTTTTAGTACATGTGTAAACACTTTTTTTTTAATAATAATAATATAAAATAATAAATAATAAATAAAATAAAATAATTCAAAAAAAAAACATAGACGTATAGCCTTCCTTGAAAAAATACAGCTTTCCAGGCAGCCAAAATTTAGGTGATCATTTTCGATGAATTTATTTTGACTTGAAGGCTTATGATTGTCCATATTTTTGAAAAATAAAACTCGCAAACATTTTGAAACTCATGCATAAAAGGAAAGCCAGATTGCAAAGAGAACCAGAGAAAATCCACAAGGGAATTTAAAAAAAAAAAATCAAAAGTCCTAGCCAAAAAGAAAACACCAAAATATAAAGAGGGGAGATCTGAAAGGGATGAGATGGGTTGGCAGTAGGAAAGGGTAGAACGGTGCGGCGCCGGTGGAAGATTCTAGAGAGAGGGAGGCCGACGAAAAGGAGCTCGCCAGCGAGGAAAGGGGAAAGGGACGAGCAACACCGGCGCGGAAAGAAAAGAGAGAGAGGTAAAGGAGCGAGCCGGCGAGGAAGGGAGAAAGGGAAGTAGGCCGCCGGTGCGGTGAGAGCGAAAGGAGCGACGCGGACGCAGAAAGAAAGAGAGAGAGGGAAAGGAGCGACGCCGGCTGAATGAAAGAGAGAGAGAGGGAAGCCGACGAAGGGAGAGACAGAGAGGACCGGCGACATGAGGGAGAGAGTTAGGAAGGAGGAAAAGGAAGGTTCTAGAGAGAACGGGGAGAGGCCTGCGGCTAGAGAGAGCAAATTGGAGTGGGAAGTGAAGAGAGAGAAAAGAAAGAGAAGCTCATAGAGCTAGGTTAATGGGCAAAACGGTGCTGTTTTGCTGGTGAGGGTCTTTCCGCCTTACATGGCGTCGTTTTGGTGCGCCTGGGATTGCTTTTCAAAGCCAGGCTGTGTATCTTGTACAGATCGTGGTCAACCCAATTATCCTGGGCAAAGTAGCCTAAACAAGTAAAGAAAATCTCATTCCGTTCTTAATGGGTCTGCAATAGTTTGGTTGTTTGGGTTATTGAGATTTGGATCTTTTGATTTATCCACAATATTCAATTTAA
>NW_018402306.1:1613-1754 GCF_002168275.2 Theobroma umbraticum | reverse complement strand
GAAGGCATGGGTGACTATAAATGTACTTTTCTTGCTAATGGATATCTTTTTCTTTAAGTTTCTGGGGAAAAACATTTAATTATAATATGTTTTAACAAAAAATATAAAAAAATTCAAATTAAAATCAATTATGAGGTTATA
>NW_018402306.1:1438-1596 GCF_002168275.2 Theobroma umbraticum | reverse complement strand
TAATAAGGCTTTTGAAGGCATCGGTGACTATAAATGTACTTTTCTTGCTAATGGATATCTTTTTCTTTAAGTTTCTCGGGAAAAACATTTAATTATAATATGTTTTAACAAAAAATATAAAATAATTCAAATTAAAATCAATTATGAGATTATAAAAT
>NW_018402306.1:1294-1428 GCF_002168275.2 Theobroma umbraticum | reverse complement strand
GAGTAATAAGGCTTTTGAAGGCATCGGTGACTATAAATAGACTTTTCTCGCCAATGGATGTCTTTTTCTTCAGGTTTCTGAAGATAAACATACAATTATAATCTGTTTTAATAATAAATATAAAAAAGTTCAAC
>NW_018402306.1:1013-1179 GCF_002168275.2 Theobroma umbraticum | reverse complement strand
GAGTAATAAGGCTTTCGAAGGCATGGGTGACTATAAATGGACTTTTCTTGCCAAGGTATGTCTTTTTCTTTATGTTTCTCAAGACAGACATTCAATTATAATCTGTTTTAACAAAAAATATAAAAATGTTCAACAAAAAATTAAGTATGAGATTAAAAAACTATTT
>NW_018402306.1:677-838 GCF_002168275.2 Theobroma umbraticum | reverse complement strand
AAAGTTCAACTTAAAACTAATTATAAGATTAAAAAAGCATTTAAAGCGAGTAACGAGGCTTTCGAAGGCATCGAAAACTATAAATGGACTTTTCTTGCCAATGGATATTTATTTCTTCACGTTTCTTGAGACGGGCATTCAATTATAATCTATTTTAATAA
>NW_018402306.1:436-667 GCF_002168275.2 Theobroma umbraticum | reverse complement strand
AAATTCAAATTAAAATCAATTACGAGGTTATAAAATCACTTAAACCGAGTAATAAGGCTTTTGAGGCTTGGGTGATTATAAATGGACTTCTCTTACCAATGGATATCATTCTCTTTACATTTTTTGAGAGAGGCATTCAATTATAATTTGTTTTAATAAAAATATAAAAAATATCAGCTTAAAACTAATTATGAGATTAAAAAAGCATTTAAAGAGAGTAATAAGGCTTTC
>NW_018402306.1:317-415 GCF_002168275.2 Theobroma umbraticum | reverse complement strand
TGGACTTTTCTTGCCAATGGATATCTTTTTCTTCATGTTTCTCAAGGCAGACATCAAATTATAATCTGTTTAAATAAAAAATATAAAAATGTTCAACA
>NW_018402306.1:235-307 GCF_002168275.2 Theobroma umbraticum | reverse complement strand
TATGAGATTAAAAAACTATTTAAAGAGAGTAATAAGGCTTTCGAAGAGATGGGTGACTATAAATAGACTTTT
>NW_018402306.1:0-225 GCF_002168275.2 Theobroma umbraticum | reverse complement strand
GATATCTTTTTCTTCATATTTCTTAAGGCAGACATTCAATTATAACCTATTTTAATAAAAATATAATAAAATTAAAATTAAAATCAATTATGAGGTTATAAAATCATTAAATGCAAGTGATGAGGCTTTTGAAGGCGTGAGAGACTACAAATGGACTTTTCTTGCCAATTGATATCTTTTTGTTCTAGTTTCTTGAGGCAGACATTCAATTATAATCTATTTTTA
>NW_018402305.1:1091-1193 GCF_002168275.2 Theobroma umbraticum | reverse complement strand
TTTTTTTCATTTTTGGTTAAAACAGATAATTATTGATTGCCAGTCTCGAGAAACATAACGAAACAAGCATTCATTGGTAAGAAAAGTCCTTTGATAGTCACC
>NW_018402305.1:1012-1081 GCF_002168275.2 Theobroma umbraticum | reverse complement strand
AAAGCCTTATTACTCGCTTTATATGATTTTATAATCTCATAATCGATTTTAAGTTGAATATTTTTATAT
>NW_018402305.1:920-1002 GCF_002168275.2 Theobroma umbraticum | reverse complement strand
AACAGACTATAATTAAATGTCTATTCTAAGAAACATGAAGAAAAAAGAATTCATTGGCAGGAAAAGTCCATTTATAGTCACC
>NW_018402305.1:791-910 GCF_002168275.2 Theobroma umbraticum | reverse complement strand
AAAGCCTTATTACTCGCTTTTAATGATTTTATAATCTCATAATAGATTGTAAGTTGAGTTTTTTTTACCTTTTTGGTTAAAACAGACTATAATTGAATGTCTACTTTGAGAAACATGAA
>NW_018402305.1:99-279 GCF_002168275.2 Theobroma umbraticum | reverse complement strand
CTTTAAATGATTTTATAATCTCATAATTAATTTTAAGTTGAATATTTTTACTTTTTTGGTTAAAGCAGACTATAATTGAATGTCTACTTTGAGAAACATGAAGAAAAAGGCATTTATTTGCAAGAAAAGTCCATTTATAGTCACTCATTCTTTCAAAAGCCTTACTACTCGCTTTAAATT
>NW_018402305.1:0-89 GCF_002168275.2 Theobroma umbraticum | reverse complement strand
CTAATAATTGATTTTAAGTTGAATTTTTTGCATTTCTAGTTAAAACAGTCTAGAATTGAATGTCTACCTTGAGAAACATGAAGAAAAAA
>NW_018402304.1:0-1603 GCF_002168275.2 Theobroma umbraticum | reverse complement strand
TCAGAAACCAAACAAAGGGTTAGGAAGAAAGAAAGAAGAGTTACCATGATTGCGATGAGATAAGAGGCGGCAGCTTAAGATAGTCTGCGAAGAACGGGGGCCTATTTCTCTCAGCTCTCTCTTATCGCATGTAACAGAGAAACCCTAGTTCAGGGTGTGCGGATTTTTTATATTCATTTTTGGGTTGTTTCTTTTGGGTTTGGGCTTCATTATGGGCTTCAAATTGGGCTTAAACCACAAATATGGGCTCAATATATCATTTTCGATATTGGAAACTGGGCTTGAGTTAATACATTAACCTAAACTTGGGCTCAAGTTAAGAGGGAGACAATCATGAGCTATGACCCATAAGGCCAATAAGCATCAAATTTCTTTTTTTTTTTTTTGTTTTGGGAAATAACTTTTAAAGAGTTACCAATTAATGTGTCATACAATGCAACCTGCAACCTAAAATAATTCATTTTAGGTTTATATTAGTATTTTATATGATTGAACTCAAAATGGAAAACAGTAGGTAGCCATGTGAGGGAGCATGTGGATATAAATATGCGTAAACAATTCTATTTCTCTTGCTGTTTAAATGACAGCGGCATTCTCCATTTTCCCCTTTTTAAAGTCACCATTCCTTTTTTATGACCGAAACAGTCCACGATGGCTGCTGATTAATGTAATACATACTGTGGTTCTGATTCTACTCATCACCTAGAGCGGGGCATTGAAAACAAAGGCAAGGGAGAAAACAATAATTATAATAATAATAAGAACAAAACACCAAAGACAAGAAATGGAAATCATGGAAAATCATTATCTATTTATCTAAGCCTGGCGAGATAGTCATCTGTGTGTTTACTTGCAATGATTGATTAAAACTGCCCAGAGCTGTTTACAATTTTAATTAGCCTAATAAGACAGGAATCAATTTCTGATAAGAAATATGCTCCATACATTTTTTTAATTATTCTCACTTTCTTTTCCATGACCATTTATCAATTGTGTAGGTTCAAAGCTAAATGATGATAAATAAGAATTTATAGGGGAGTTGAAATCTAAGAGTAAGTTTATAGTATAAAATAATATTCCAAGCAAGAGAGACAATTAATCGCAATGAAAATGCCACAGAAAGATTCATGAAAAGAAAAGTTTAACTTGTGGGGGGAAGATTAAAGTAATCCTCGTATTAGAACAGGAATTATAGGTAATTTCGATTGTGATGGAAAGATTGAATGAGATTTTATATCTTTTCTTATACAATTCTGTATTATAATTATTTTATCATTTTGTCAAGTACGTAATTCTTGTAAATTGATTCCTTAAATGAAATTTCATATCCTGATAAAGCAAAAAAGAACAAGATTGCCAAGAAATTTAAAGACAAACAATCCTTGCCCATGAAAGTGTGATGCAATAATATGCAATTAGAGTTGTAATAGAGATATCATCAGACAAGAACATTTAGGGGGAGGAACTGAGGTTAATTAATAGATAAAAGCTCCTTTTAATTGTCACAAGAAGGGTTTGTGGCCAAATGAAATGGAGAAGATGATGATGATTGAAGGGTAAATCTATGATTTCACGAGAACGTCACATAAAATTTCTTAAAATT
>NW_018402303.1:2373-7292 GCF_002168275.2 Theobroma umbraticum | reverse complement strand
ATAAAACCATTTAAAGTAAATAATAAGGCTTTTGAAGGCTTAGGTGACTATAAATGGGCTTTTCTTACCAATAAATGGCTTTTTCTTCACATTTACTATGTTAAACATTCAATTATAATCTGTTTCAACCAAAAATATAAAAAAAAATTTAACTTAAAATCAATTATGAGATTATAAAACCATTTAAAGTGAGTAATAAAACTTTTAAAGGCATGGATGACTATAAATAGACTTGTCTGATCAATGAATGGCTTTTTCTTCACGTTTCTTGAGACAAACATTCAATTATAATCTATTTTATTGAAAAATGTAAAAAAATTCAACTTAAAATCAATTATGAGATTATAAAACCATTTAAAGCGAGTAATAAGGCTTTTGAAGGTATGGGTGACTATAAATGGACTTTTTTAGCCAATGAATGACTTTTTCTTCAGGTTTCCTAAGATAAACATACAATTATAATATCTTTTAACTAAAAATGTCAAAGCATTCAACTTATAATCAATTATGATATTATAAAACTATTTAAAGAGAGTAATAAGGCTTTTGACGACTTGAGTGACTATAAATAGACTTTTCATATCAATAGATGGCTTTCACTTCATGTTTCTCAATGTAAACATTGAATTATAATATATTTTAATAAAAAAGTAAAAAAATACAATTTAAAATGAATTATGAGATGATAAAACCATTTAAAGCGATCAATAAGATTTTCGAAGGCTTTGGTAACTATAAATAGACTTTTCTAGCCAATGAATGGCTTTTTCTTCATCTTTCCTGAGGCAAACATTTAATTATAATCTGTTTTAATGAAAAAAAGTAAAAAAATTGAAGTTAAAATTAATTATGAGATTACAAAACCTTTTAAAGTGAGTAATAAGGTTTTTAAAGACATGAGTGACTATAAATAGACTTTTCATGCCAACAAATGGCTTTTTCTTCACTTTTCCTAAGGTAAACACTCAATTATAATCTGTTTTAACAAAAACTCTTAGAAAATTCAACCTAAAATCAATTATGAGATTATAAAACCATTTAAAGTGAGTAGTAGCGCTTTTCAAGGAATGAGTAACTATAATTGGACATTTCTTAACAATGAATGAATTTTTCTTCACGTTTCCTAAGACAAACATTCAATTATAATCTGTTTTAACCAAAAATATAAAAAAATTCAACTTATAGCCAATTATAAGGTTATAAAATGATTTAAAGCAAGTAATAAGCCTTTTAAAGGCTTGAATGACTATAAATGGGCTTTTCTTACCAATAAATAAGTTTTTCTTTACATTTCTCAATGTAAACATTCAAATACAATTTTTTTTAACCAAAAATATAAAAAAAATTCAACCTAAAATTAATTCTAAGATTATAAAACTATTTAAAGCGAGTAATAGGGCTTTTGGAGGTATGGGTGATTATAAATGGACTTTTCTTATCAATGAATGGTTTTTTTTTTAATATTTCTCAAGGCAAACAGTCAACTATAATCTATTTTAACCAAAAATGTAAAACAATTTAACCTAAAATCAATTATGAGATTACAAAACCATTGAAAGAGAGTAATAAGGCTTTCAAAGGCTTGAATGACTATAAATGGATTTGTTATGCCAATGGATGACTTTTGCATTATGCTTTTCAAGGTAGATATTCAATTATAATATATTTTAATAAAAAATATAAAAAAATTTAACTTAAAATCAATTATGAGAATATAAAACCAATTTAAAGTGAGTAATAAGGCTTTCAAAGACTGAGACAACTATAAATTGACTTTTCTTATCAATGAATGCCTTTTTCATCACGTTTTCCAATACAGACATTCAACTATAATCTATTTTAATCAAAAATAGAAAAAATTTAACCTAAAATTAATTATAAAATTGTAAAACCATTTAAAGCGAGTAATAAGGCTTTCGAAGGCTTAAGTGATAATAAATGGACTTTTTGTGCCAAAAGATGATAATAAGGTTTTTCTTTGTGTTTCTCAAGGTAAACATTCAATTGCAATCTGTTTTAATCAAAAATGTGAAAAAATTTATCCTAAAATCAATTATGAGATTGTAATACCATTTAAAATGAGTAATAAGGCTTTCGAAGGCATGGTTGATGATAAATAGACTTTTCTTATCAATGAATGGCTTTTTCTTCATGTTTCCCAAAGCAAACATTCAACTATAATCTGTTTTAACCAAAAATGTAAGAAAATTCAGCCTAAAATCCATTATGAGTTTATAAAACTATCTAAAGTGAGTAATAAGACTTTTGAAGGCATGGGTGACAATAAATAGACTTTTGTTGCTAATAAATGGCTTTTTCTTTATGTTTTCAATGGCAAAGATTCAATTACAATCTATTTTAAGTAAAAATATAAAAAATTCAACTTAAAATGAATCTTGAGGTTATAAAATCATCTAAAGCGAGCACTAAAGCTTTTGAAAACATGGGTGAGTATAAATAGACTTCTTTTGCCAATGAATGACTTTTTCTTTATGATTCTTGAGGTAAACATTCAATTACAATCTATTTTAACTAAAAAAGTAAAAAAATTCAATCTAAAATCAATTACGAGATTATAATACCATTTAAAGTAAGTAATAAGGCTTTCGAAGGCATGGTTGACGATAAATGGACTTTTCTTGTCAATGAATCACTTTTTTTTCATGTTTCTTGAGGAAAACAGTCAATTATAATCTGTTTGAATCAAAAATGTAAAAAAAAATTAACCTAAAATTAATTATGAGATTGTACAACCATTTAAAGCGAGTAATAAGGCTTTCGAAAGCATGGCTGACTATAAATGGACTTTTCTTATCAATGAATAGCTTTGTCTTCATGTTTTCTATGACAGACCTTCAATTATAATCTATTTCAAGTAAAAATGTAAAAGAATTTAACTTAAAATCAAATGTGAGATTACATAACCATTTAAAGTGAGTAATAAGGCTTTTGAGGGAATGAGTGACTATAAATGGACTTTTCTTGCCAATGAATATATTTTCTTCATATTTTTCAAGACAGATATTCAATTATAATCTGCTTTAATCAAAAATATTAAAAAATTCAACTTAAAATCAATTATGAGATTATAAAACCATTTAAAGCGAGTAATAAGACTTTCGAAGGCTTGAGTAATTATAGGTGGACTTTTTATGTCCATCAATAACTTTTGCTTCACGTTTACCAAGGAAAACATTTAATTATAATATATTTTGATCAAAAATTTAAAAAAATTCAACTTACAATCGATTATGAGATTATAAAACTTATTTAAAACGAGTAATAAGGCTTTCGAAGGCTTAGGTGACTATAAATAGACTTTTCTTATCAATGAATAGCTTTTTCTTCCCGTTTTCTAAGGCAAACATTCAATTATAATATGTTTTAACTAAACATGTAAAAAAATTCAACCTAAAATCTATTATGAGATTATAAAACCATTTAAAGCAAGTAATAAGGCTTTTGAAGGCTTGGGTGACTATAAATGGGCTTTTCGAGCAAATGAATGGGTTTTTCTTCTTGTTTCCTAGGGAAAACATTCAATTATAACTTGTTTTAACCAAAAATGTAAAAAAATTCAGCCTAAAATTAATTGTGTGATTATAAAATCATTTACAGTGAGTAATAAGGCTTTTAAAGGCATGGATGACTATAAATAGACATTTGTTGCCAATGAATGGGTATTTCTTCACGTTTTTTAAGACAAACAATCAATTATAATCTGTTTTAACTAAAAATGTAAAAAAGTTCAACTTAAAATCAATTATGAGGTTATAAACCACTGAAAGAGAGTAATAAGACTTTTAAAATAATAAGTGACTATAAATAGACTTTTCTTGCTAATAAATGACTTTTGCTTCCTGTTTCTTCAGGCAGACACTTATTTATAACTTGCTTTAACCAAAAATGCAAGAAAATTCAATCTAAAATGAATTATGAGTTTATAAAACTATTTAAAGCGAGTAATAAGTCTTTTAAAGGCATGGGTGACTATAAATGGATTTTCTTGTCAATGAATGGCTTTATCTTCACGTTTCTCGTAGTAGACATTTAATTATAATCTATTTTAATGAAAAATGTGAAAGAATGTAACTCAAAATCAAATATGAGATTACAAAACTGTTTAAAGTGAGTAATAAAGCTTTTGAGGGAATGAGTGACTATAATGGACTTTTCTTGCCAAAAATGTAAGAAAATTCATCCTAAAATCAATTACAAGATTATAAAGCTATTTGAAGTGAGTAGTAAGGCTTTTGAAGGAATGGGTAACTATAACTGGACTTTTCTTGTCAATAAATGGCTTTTCTTCACATTTTCCAAGGCAAACATTCAATCATAATCTATTTTAACTAAAAATGAAAAAAAATTAACTTAAAATAAATTATGAGATTATAAAACCATTTAAAGCAAGTAATAAGGCTTTTGAAAGTATGGGTGACTATAAATAGACTTTTGTTCCCAATGAATGGGGTTTTCTTAATGTTTTCAGAGACAGGCATTCAATTATAATCTGTTTTAAACCCAAATGTAAAAATATTCAAGTTAAAATCAATTATGAGATTATAAAACCATTTAAAGCGATTAATAAGGCTTTCGAAGGCTTGAGTGACTATTAACGGACTTTTCATATCAATGGATGGCTTTTGCTTCACATTTCCCAAGGTAAACATTCTATTATAATCTATTTTTAAAAAAATAAAAAAATTCAACTTAAAATCAATTATGAGATTATTAAACCATTTAAAGTAAGTAACAAGGCTTTGAAGGCTTGGGTGACTATAAATGGGCTTTTCTTACCAATGAACGGGTTTTTCTTCATGTTTCCTAAGATAGACATTCAATTATAATCTATTTTAACTAAAAATATAAAAAAAAATTAACCTAAAATCAATTATGAGATTATAAAACCATTTAAAGTG
>NW_018402303.1:0-2102 GCF_002168275.2 Theobroma umbraticum | reverse complement strand
CTTTTGTTGCCAATGAATGGTTTTTTCTTCATGTTTTCAGAAACAAATATTCAATTATTTTCTATTTTATCCAAAAATACGAAAGAAATTCAACTTAAAATTAATTTTGAGGTTACAAAATCATTTAAAATGAGTATTAAGGTTTTGAAGGTATAAGTGACTATAAATGGACTTTTCATGCTAGTGAAAGGGTTTTTCTAAATGTTTATTAAGGAAGACATTCAATCATAATTTGTTTTAACAAAAAACATTCAAGTTAAAATCAATTATGAGATTATAAAATCATATAAAGCAAGTAATAAGGCTTTTGAAGAAATAGGTGACTATAATTAGACTTTTCTTGCCAATGAATGGCTTTTTCTCCATGTTTCCCAAGGTAAACATTTAATTATAATCTGTTTTAACCAAAAATGTAAAAAAATTTAACTTAAAATCAATTATCAGGTTATAAAACCATTTAAAGCGAGTAATAAGGCTTTTGAAGGCTTGAGTGACTATAAATGGGCTTTTCTTGCCAATGAATGGGTTTTTCTTCATGTTTTCCAAGGTAAACATTTAATTATAATCTATTTTAACCAAAACTATAAAAAATTTCAACTTAAAATCATTTTTAAGGTTATAAGATCCTTTAAAGCGAGTAATAAGGCTTCTGAAGGTATGAGTGATTATAAATGGACTTTTTTTATCTATGAATGGCTTTTTCTTCATATTTGTTGAGACAGACATTCAATTTAAATTTGTTTTAATGAAAAATGTAAAAACATTCAACCTAAAATCAATTATCAGATTATAAAACCATTTAAAGTAAGTAATAAGGCTTTCGAAGGCATGAGTGACTATAAATATACCTTTCTTATCTTTGAATGACTTTTTCTTCATGTTTCTCAACGCAGACTAATAATTATAATCTATTTTAATAAAAAATATAAAAATATTTAACTTAAAATCAATTATGAGATTATAAAACCATATAAAGTAATAAATAAGGCTTTTGAAGGCATGGGTAACTATAAATAGACTTTTCTTGTCAATGAATGGCTATTTCTTCATGTTTCTTAAGGCAGACTAACAATTATAATCTTTTTTAACTAAAAATGTAAATAAACTTTAACCTAAAATCAATTATGAGATTATAAAACTATATTAAGCGAGTAATAAGGCTTTCGAAGACATAGGTGACTATAAATAGACTTTTCTTCTCAATGAATGGCTTTTTCTTCATGTTTCCTGAGATAGACACTCAATTATAATCTATTTTCACAAAAATGTAAGACAATTCAATCTAAAATTAATTATGAGATTATAAAACTATTTAAAGCGAGTGATAAGGCTTTCGAAGGCATGGGTGATTACAAATGTACTTTTCTTGTCATTGAATGACTTTTTCTTGATGTTTCTTAAGGTAGACTTATAATTATAATCTGTTTTAATCAAAAGTGTAAACAAATTAAGCCTACAATCAATTATGAAATTATAAAACCATATAAAGCGAGTAATAAAGCTTTTAAAGATATGGGTGATTATAAATGGATTTTTCTTCTCAATGGATAGCTTTTTCTTTACGTTTCTTGAGGTAGGAACTCAATTATAATCTGTTTTACTAAAAATGTAAGACAATTTATCCTAAAATCAATTATAAGATTATAAAACTATTTAAAGCGAGTAAGAAGGCTTTTAAAGGCTCGAGTGACTATAAATGGGCTTTTCTTTCCAATATATGGGTTTTTCTTCATGTTTCTCGAGACAAACATTCAATTATAATATGTTTTCAAAAAAAATGTAAAACAATTCAACTTGAAATCAATTTTGAGGTTATAAAAGCATTTAAAGCGAGTAATAAGGCTTTTGAAGGTATGGGTGACTATAAATGGACTTTCCTCACTAATGAATGGTTTTTTCTTCACGTTTGCTAAAGCAGACAATCAATTATAATTTATTTTAACTAAGAATGTGAAAAATTCAACTTAAAATCAATTATAAGATTATAAAACCATTTAAAGCGAGTGATAAGGCTTTTGAAGGCATGGGTGATTACAAATGTACTTTTCTTATCATTGAATGGCTTTTTCTTCACGTTTCTCAAGGTAGACTAACAATTATAA
>NW_018402302.1:1036-1302 GCF_002168275.2 Theobroma umbraticum | reverse complement strand
TTTTTTTATATTTTTATTGAAAACAGATTATAATTAACTGTCTACCTTGAGAAACGTGAAAAAAAATGCACTTATTAGCAAGAAAAGTCCATTTATAGTCACCCATTCTTTCAAAAGCCTTATCACTCTCTTCAAAAGGTTTTATATTCTCAAAATTGATTTTAATTTTAATTTTTTTATATTTTTGTGTAAAATAGATTATAATTGATAGTCTATCTCAAGAACCATAAAGAATAAGGTAGTCATTGGCAAGAAAAGTCCATTTA
>NW_018402302.1:828-1026 GCF_002168275.2 Theobroma umbraticum | reverse complement strand
TTCCTTTAAAAGCCTTATTACTCGATTTCAATGATTTTATAATCTCAAAATTGATTTTACTTTGAAATTTTTGTATATTTTTTATTAAAACAGATAATAATTGAATGTTTGCCTTGATAAAAGTGAAGAAAAAGGTATTCATTAACAAAAAAAGTCCATTTATAGTCACCCATTCTTTCAAAAGCCTTATTACTCGCT
>NW_018402302.1:309-419 GCF_002168275.2 Theobroma umbraticum | reverse complement strand
AAAAGGGATATATTGGCAAGAAAAGTCCATTTATAGTCACCCATTCCTTTAAAAGTCATATTACTCGCTTCAAATTGTGTTATAATCTCAAAATTGATTTTAATTTGAAT
>NW_018402302.1:0-299 GCF_002168275.2 Theobroma umbraticum | reverse complement strand
TTTTTGGTTAAAACAGATTATAATTGATTGTCTACCACGAGAAACATGATAAAAAAGGTATTCATAGGCAAGACAAGTCCATTTATAGTCACATATTCCTTTAAAAGCCTTATTACTCATTTTAAATGATTTTATAATCTCAAAATTAGTTTTAATTTAAATTCTTTGTATTTTTTTGTTGAAACAGATTATAATTGACTGTCTATCGCCTGAAACGTGATGAAAAAGGCATTCATAGGCAAGAGAAGTCCATTTATAGTCACCTATTCCTTTAAAAGCCTTATTACTCGCTTTAAATA
>NW_018402301.1:1001-1243 GCF_002168275.2 Theobroma umbraticum | reverse complement strand
TGAAATTACTTTTCAAGCTAAATGGCATGGTGTAAATATTTATATACAAATCGGACTAAAACCGAAGCTAAAAACTTGCATTCAAATCGTTCAACAAATGCATTAGCTATGCATGTTGTACAAAAGAATACAAGGCACAGATTTTGATGCAAACATTGTGGAAGGCTTGTTTCCCGGTTTCTAAAACTCTTTACACGTATAGTTTATCTATAGGTATATCCAAATCACTTTAAAAACACTTG
>NW_018402301.1:611-991 GCF_002168275.2 Theobroma umbraticum | reverse complement strand
CTTCCTATGGTTTCTACCAGCTCATGCTTTCCCCAATAGCAATATATAAATCATTGTAAATCCATTTAAAATTGCCTATCAAGGCTAAGAGCTCATCCTGTCCACAAATGGTCTTAAGAAAACTAATCTCGTTTATTAACGTAAGTCAATATATAATATGAGATTTTAAAAATTGGCACCCTAGTCACCTCACAATGGTGAGATATCACTTCGCCACTAATCCAATTATACTTCCTCCTTTGGTTATTCACTACGGCAATCTTTTTCCATTTGCACACTTCCTAGCAACAAACCAAACTCAATGCACTTAGTTTTGGTCATTCTCAATTTCCTTTTTCAACCATATTTTCATTATCATTTTATAGCTTACATTTTGCTAG
>NW_018402301.1:421-601 GCF_002168275.2 Theobroma umbraticum | reverse complement strand
TTTTCCACTCAATTCTTACACATTCATAGACTTTTGACATACTTTAACTAATGGGATTATATCTCTTACTTGTGTAATTCTTTACATTGTGTATACCGACTACTCGATTATAGCACCAAGTGCCTCTTTTACCCTTTTTAAGAAATTTTCATTCAAATCCATCTTATATTTTCATAACAT
>NW_018402301.1:0-119 GCF_002168275.2 Theobroma umbraticum | reverse complement strand
GCCTACCAAGCAAACTCAATATTTCTAAATAGCTCATGCATGTTAGATTTCTTTTAACAACCATATTCACTTTTAGCATACCACCACTAAACTTGATATCAATTTCCATTCATCATATA
>NW_018402300.1:0-2959 GCF_002168275.2 Theobroma umbraticum | reverse complement strand
TATGCCATTTGGACTAAAAAACACAGGTGCCACTTACCAAAGGGCCATGGTGACCTTGTTCCACGACATGATGCACAAAGAAATAGAGGTATATGTGGATGACATGATTGTAAAATCCCAAAAGGAAGAGGATCACATTACTAATCTCAAGAAGTTGTTTGAGAGATTACGGAAGTTTCAAGTCAAGCTAAATCCCGCGAAATGCACCTTTGGTGTTGCATCTAAAAATTGTTGGGATTCATAGTAAGCAAAAAAGGGATTGAAGTAGATCTAGACAAAATACGAGCTATCCAAGAATCACCACCTCCCAAAACACAAAAAGAAATGAGAGGTTTCTTAGAGAGGTTAAATCACATTGAGCGATATATATCCCAACTCACCTCCAAATGTGATCTAATTTTCAAACTACTTCAAAAGCATAACCCAGGAAAATGGAATGAAGAATATCAAGCAGCTTTTGATAAGATCAAAGAGTATCTCACTAAACCACCAGTGCCGAAACCACCAATAATCGGGAGACCTCTAATCTTGTATTTGACGATGAATGAGAGTTCCATGGGATGTGTGCTAGTGCAACATGATGAAACAGGCAAAAAGGAACATGCCATATACTATCTAAGCAAAAAGTTCACCAAGTATGAGTCCAAATACTCTGCACTTGAAAAGATGTGTTGCGCATTAGCATGGACTACTCATAGGCTCCAGGAATATATGTTGTATCATACAACATGGATGGTTGCAAAATTGGATCCCATCAAATATATTTTTGAAAAACCATCTTTGTCAGGGAGAATAGCACGATGGCAAGTTCTATTGTCTGAATATGATATTGTGTACATGTCCCAAAAATTCATAAAAAGGAGTGCCATTGTTGATTTCCTTGCAGATCGAGCCATGGATGATTATGTGCCCGTAAGTTTTAACTTTCTGGATGAAGATTTGATGTCCATTTTACAGATAGATGAAGAGTCCAACGAACTTAACTCTTGGAAGATTTATTTTGATGGAGCGTCAAATGCTTTGGGGCACAGAATTGGGGTAGTTTTGATCTCTCTAAATGGGAAGTATTATCCAACCACCGCAAGATTAAATTTCAATTGCATCAATAATATGGTAGAATACGAGGCATGTGTAATGGGATTACAAGCAGCAATCAACATGAAGATTGACACAATAGAAGTCTATAGAGATTCTGCTTTGGTGATATGTCAAATGCAAGGAGAATGGGAGACAAGGGATTCTAAGCTAATTCCATTTCAGAATTTGGTTACAGAATTAAGCAAACAGTTCAAGAAAATCAGCTTCAACCATTTGCCTCGGGAAGAAAACCAGATTACTGATGCTTTGGCCACCCTTGGCACAATGTTCAAAATAAATGAAGTGATCGATGTACACCCTTTTAATCTGGGAATCCGTGAAGTCTCTGCACATTACCTGAATGTTGAAGAAGAAGTTGATGGTAAACCGTGGTATTATGATATTGTACAATACATAAAATATCAGGTATATCCTGCAAATGCCACAGAGAATGACAAACGTATCATTAGGAAATTAGCAATGGGTTTCTTCCTCAATGGAGAGATACTTTATAAAAAAAGTCGAGACCAAGTACTCTTGAGTTATGTAGACGCTACTAAGGCCAACAAAATAATGGAAGAAATACTAGGGAACTTGTGGAGCTCATGCTAATAGACATATATTGGCTAGGCAAATTATGAGAGCTGGATATTACTGGTTAACGTTGGAATCAGACTGCATAAACTTTGCTCGAAAATGCCATAAGTGTCAAATTTATGCAGATAGAATCCACGCTCCACCTACCTCATTGCATGTTTTCACAGCCCCGTGGCATTTTCAATGTGAGAAATGGATGTGATTGGACTAATCACACCAAAAGCTTCTAACGGACATCGGTTCATATTGGTGGCCATTGATTATTTCACAAAATGGGTAGAAGCAGCCTTCTATGCCAATGTAACACAAAAGGTCATGTGCAAGTTCATCAAAAAAGAAATAATATGTCGATATGGACTTCCAGAAAGAATCATTACCGACAATGCAAGTAATCTGAATGGTGTGATGGTAAAAGAAGTTTGCGCTAAGTTCAAAATCAAACATCATAACTCAACAACTTACCATCCAAAAATGAATGGAGCGATAGAAGCTGCTAATAAAAATATCAAGAAGATCATTGAAAAGATGACCGAAGTTTATAAAGATTGGCATGAGAAACTTCCTTTTGCCTTCCATGCATATCGAACTTCTGTGCGAACCTCCATGGGGGCAACTCCGTAGTCACTAGTGTATGAAATGGAGGTAATGCTACCCATCGAAGTGGAAATCCCATCCTTGAGAGTCTTAATGGAGACGAAATTGAAAGATGCTAAGTGGATCCACTCTCGTTATGAGTAGTTGAATTTGATTGAAGGAAAAAGGCTCGTAGCCCTTTGCCATGGCCAAATGTACCAACAAAAGATGATGCAAGCATATGAAAAAAAAGTTTATCCTAGGCATTTCCGAGAAGGGGAGTTGGTCCTTAAAAGAATACTCCCTAACTAGAATGATTCTCGTGGAAAATGGGCACCGAACTGGGTAGGACCATATGTGGTGAAAAAGGCTTTTTCAAGAGGAGCCTTAATTTTAACCAACATGGATGGAAGAGACTTAACCAATCCAATAAATGCAGATGCAGTAAAGAAGTACTATGCCTAAAAAAATAAAAAGAAATTAAACAGATTCAAGTTGAAAATCCGAAAAGGACAACTCGAATCCAAAAGAGGTGGCTTATGTTGAAAACCCGTAAAGGGCAACTTGAGACCAAAAGGGGAATTTGGGATAGAGGTATGAAGTTTGATGGCTCAAATGAAATGCAAACCGGAGTAGGAGAAATGCATTGAAAGCGGGGTCTGTCGACCTTACAAGATAAGGAGAAGTCATGGAATCCAAAATCTTCGGATTT
>NW_018402299.1:2214-2332 GCF_002168275.2 Theobroma umbraticum | reverse complement strand
TTCTTCATGTTTCTTAGGGTAGACAGTCAATTATAATATGTTTAAATCAAAAATGTAAAAAAATTCAACTTAAAATATTTTATGACATTATAAAACTATTTAAAGCGAGTAATAAGCC
>NW_018402299.1:2092-2204 GCF_002168275.2 Theobroma umbraticum | reverse complement strand
ATGGGTGACTCTAAATAGACTTTTCTTCTCAATGAATGGCTCTTTTTGCATGTTTCTCAAGGCAAGCATTTAATCATAATCTGTTTTAACCAAAAATGTAAAAAAATTTAAC
>NW_018402299.1:1588-1740 GCF_002168275.2 Theobroma umbraticum | reverse complement strand
AATTCAACTTAAAATCAATTATGAGATTATAAAACAATTTAAAGCGGGTAATAAAGCTTTTGAAAGAATGAGTGAGTATAAATGGACTTTTCTTCTCAATGAATGGCTTTTTTTGCATGTTTCTCGAGGCAAACATTCAATTATAGTCTGTT
>NW_018402299.1:1280-1428 GCF_002168275.2 Theobroma umbraticum | reverse complement strand
ATTCAACTTAAAATCAAGTAGAAAATTATAAAACTATTTAAACCGTGTAATAAGCCTTTTGAAGGAATAGATGACTCTAAATGGACTTTTCTTATCACTGAATGCTTGTTTCTTCACATTTCTTGAGGTAAACATTCAATTATAGTAT
>NW_018402299.1:865-1114 GCF_002168275.2 Theobroma umbraticum | reverse complement strand
ATAGTTGTTTTTTCACGTTTCTCGAGGTAAACATTCAATTATGGCTTGTTTTAACAAAAAATATAAAAACATTCAACTTAAAATCAAGTATTAGATTATAAAATCGTCTAAAGCGAGTAATAAGCTTGTTGAAAAAATGGGTGACTCTAAATGAACTTTTCTTATCAATGAATGCTTGTTTCTTGACGTTTCTCAAAGTAGACAATCAATTATAGTCTGTTTTAATAAAAAATTTAAAAAAATTCAGCT
>NW_018402299.1:703-855 GCF_002168275.2 Theobroma umbraticum | reverse complement strand
TATGAGATTATAAAACTATTTAAAACGAGTAATAAACCTTTTGACAGAATGGGTGACTCTGAATGAACTTTTCTTATTAATGAATTTCTGGTTTTTTCATGTTTGTTGAGGTAGACATTCAATTATAGTATGTTTTAATCAAAAATGTAAAA
>NW_018402299.1:471-693 GCF_002168275.2 Theobroma umbraticum | reverse complement strand
TAAAATCAATTATGAGATTATAAAACTATTTAAAGCTGGTAATAAGCTTTTTGAAGGAATGGGTGACTGTAAATAGAGTTTTCTTCCTAATGAATGCTTGTTTCTTCATATTTCTCAAGGTAGATATTTAATTATAGTTTTTTTTAACAAAAATTATAAAAAAATTCAACTCAAAATCAATTATGAGATTTTAAAACCGTTTAAAGCAAGTAATAAGCTTTT
>NW_018402299.1:341-461 GCF_002168275.2 Theobroma umbraticum | reverse complement strand
GGTGACTATAAATGGACTTTTCTTCTCAATGAATGGCTTTTTTCATATTTCTCGATATAGACATTTAATTAAAGTCTGTTTTAGCCAAAAATGTAAAAAAATTTAACTTAAAATCAATTA
>NW_018402299.1:126-331 GCF_002168275.2 Theobroma umbraticum | reverse complement strand
AAACCACTTAAGACGAGTAATAAGGCTTTTGAAGGAATGGGTGACTATTAATGAACTTTTGTTCTCAATGAATAAGCTTTTTATGCATGTTTTCCAAAGCAGGTATTCAATTATAGCCTTTTTTAACAAAAAGTACAAAAGAATTCAACTAAAAATCAATTATGAAATTATAAAACCATTAAAAGCGGGTAATAAGCCTTTTGAA
>NW_018402299.1:0-113 GCF_002168275.2 Theobroma umbraticum | reverse complement strand
ATAAATGGACTTTTCTTCTCAATGAATGGCTTTTTTTGCACGTTTCTCAAGGTAGAAAATCAATTATAGTCTATTTTAACAAAAAATGTAAAAAACTTCAACTTAAAATCAAT
>NW_018402298.1:2955-3080 GCF_002168275.2 Theobroma umbraticum | reverse complement strand
TGGATGCTTTTTTCTTTACTTTTCTCAAGGGAGACATTCAATTATAGTATGTTTCAATGAAAAATGTAAAAACAATGAACTTAAATTTAATTATGAGATTATAAAATCATTTAGAACGAGTAAAA
>NW_018402298.1:2859-2945 GCF_002168275.2 Theobroma umbraticum | reverse complement strand
AGGAATGAGAGGCTATAAATGGACTTTTCTTATCAATGAATACTTTTTTTCTTTACAATTGTCAAGCCAGACATTCAATTATAGTC
>NW_018402298.1:2759-2849 GCF_002168275.2 Theobroma umbraticum | reverse complement strand
AAAATTGTTAAAAAATTCAACTTAAAATCTATTATAACATTATAAAACCATTCAAAGCGTGTAATAAGGCTTTTGAAGGAATAAGTGACT
>NW_018402298.1:2632-2745 GCF_002168275.2 Theobroma umbraticum | reverse complement strand
CTTGATAATAAATACTTTTTCCTTCACGTTTCTAGAGATAGACATTCCAATATTGTCTGTTTTAATCAAAAATGTAAAAACAATTCAACTTAAAATCAATTACGAGATTATAA
>NW_018402298.1:2219-2420 GCF_002168275.2 Theobroma umbraticum | reverse complement strand
ATATAAAAAAATTCAACTTAAAATCAATTATTAGATTATAAAATCATTTAAAGCCCGTAATAAGCCTTTTCAAGGATTGGGAGGCTCTATATGAACTTTTCTTGACAATGAATGCTCTTTTCTTCATGTTTCTTGTGTTCAACATTCATTTATAGTCTGTTTGAAGAAAAAATGTAAAAAAATTCAACTTAAAATCAATTA
>NW_018402298.1:2081-2194 GCF_002168275.2 Theobroma umbraticum | reverse complement strand
AGTAATAAGACTTTTGAAGGAATGGGAGGCTGTAAACAGACTTTTCTTGCCAATTAATACTTTTTTCTTTACGCTTCTCAAGGAAAACATTCAATTATAGTCTGTTTTAATGA
>NW_018402298.1:1920-2045 GCF_002168275.2 Theobroma umbraticum | reverse complement strand
AGATTATAAAACTATTTAGAACGAGTAAAAAGGCTATTGAAGGAATGAGAGGCTGTAAAAGGACTTTTCGCATCAGTGAATGGTTTTTTCTTCATGTTTCTTGAGGTAAACATTCAATTATAGTC
>NW_018402298.1:1496-1624 GCF_002168275.2 Theobroma umbraticum | reverse complement strand
TTTTGAAGGAATGAGAGGCTGTAAATAGACTTTTCTCGCCAATGAATGCCTTTTCCTTTACATTTCTCAAGGTAGACATTTAATTATATTCTATTTTAATAAAAAAAATAAAAAAATTAAACTTAAAA
>NW_018402298.1:1104-1236 GCF_002168275.2 Theobroma umbraticum | reverse complement strand
ATGAGATTAGAAAACCATTTAAAGCAAGTAATAAGGCTTTTGAAGGAATGAGAGATTATAAATGCACTTTTCTTATCAACGAATGCTTTTATCTTTACGTTTCTTAAGATAGACAGTCAATTATTATCTGTT
>NW_018402298.1:1012-1094 GCF_002168275.2 Theobroma umbraticum | reverse complement strand
ATGTAAAAAATTCAACTTAAAATCAATTATTAGATGTGAAAATCATTTAAAATGAGTAATAAGACTTTTGAAGGAATGGAAG
>NW_018402298.1:863-1002 GCF_002168275.2 Theobroma umbraticum | reverse complement strand
GACTTTTCTTGCCAATGGATGCTTTTTTCTTCACTTTTTTAAAGGGAGACATTCAATTATAGTATGTTTTAATGAAAAATGTAAAAATAATTGAACTTAAATTTAATTATGAGATTATAAAATCATTTAGAACGAGTAA
>NW_018402298.1:750-853 GCF_002168275.2 Theobroma umbraticum | reverse complement strand
AAAGGAATGAGAGGCTATAAATGGACTTTTCTTATCAATGAATGTTTTTTTTCTTTACGATTGTCAAGCCAGACATTCAATTATAGTCTGTTTTAACTAAAAT
>NW_018402298.1:645-740 GCF_002168275.2 Theobroma umbraticum | reverse complement strand
TTCAACTTAAAATCAATTATGACATTATAAAACCATTCAAAGCATGAAATAAGGTTTTTGAAGGAATAAGTGACTATAAATTGACTTTTCTTGAT
>NW_018402298.1:496-635 GCF_002168275.2 Theobroma umbraticum | reverse complement strand
TTTTTCTTCACGTTTCTCGAGATAGACATTCCAATATTGTCTGTTTTAATCAAAAATGTAAAACAAATTCAACTTAAAATCAATGACGAGATTATAAAACCATTTAAAGTGAGTAATAAGGCTTTTGAAGGAGTGAGAG
>NW_018402298.1:141-324 GCF_002168275.2 Theobroma umbraticum | reverse complement strand
TTTAACTTAAAATCAATTATTAGATTATAAAACCATTTAAAGCTAGTAATAAGCGTTTTCAAGGATTGGGAGGCTCTATATGAACTTTTCTTAACAATGAATGCTCTTTTCTTAACGTTTCTTATGTTCGACATTCAATTATAATCTGTTTTAAGAAAAAATGTAAAAAAATTCAACTTAAAA
>NW_018402298.1:0-118 GCF_002168275.2 Theobroma umbraticum | reverse complement strand
TTTAAAGTGAGTAATAAGACTTTTGAAGGAATGGGAGGCTGTAAACAGACTTTTTTGACCAATAAATGCTTTTTTCTTTACGCTTCTCAAGGAAAACATTCAATTATAGTCTGTTTTA
>NW_018402297.1:1217-1411 GCF_002168275.2 Theobroma umbraticum | reverse complement strand
TATTCTTACATTTTTAATATTCAAATCTTTTGCCTTTAGTTTGTTTCCCATCTACGCCCTACTCACGAAGTTGATGATCATTGAGTCTTTGAGACTCACCCTTCCTTATTTTCTTTTGCAGATAAGTTATCAATTTTAGTGTTTTGTTTAGCATCTCAAGGCTGGCTACAGCCTAGGTAATGGCATCTCTAGAC
>NW_018402297.1:1080-1207 GCF_002168275.2 Theobroma umbraticum | reverse complement strand
AGTCGCTCCGCTGCCTAGAGGTCGGTTTGTGTCAACTAGTCAGGCTTCTAATGAATAATAGTACTAAAAATGTACTGGCTAGAGCTTAAGGTTATGTAGTGACTACTACATATTATGTTGAAATCGT
>NW_018402297.1:973-1070 GCF_002168275.2 Theobroma umbraticum | reverse complement strand
CAAACTTGGTTATTAGTTTCTAGATGCCCCGTTTTAAATATTCTGATTATTTGGTTTAAATGAACTATGGCATTAAAATTGTAATTTGAGTTTAAAT
>NW_018402297.1:0-125 GCF_002168275.2 Theobroma umbraticum | reverse complement strand
TCACGCCTTTGAAAGCCTTATTCCTCGCTTTTAGTGAATTTATAACTTTTTAAATGATTTTAAATTGAAATTTTTTTTACATTTTTGGCTAAAAAAAATTATAATTTCATGTTTCCACTGGGAAA
>NW_018402296.1:1494-1607 GCF_002168275.2 Theobroma umbraticum | reverse complement strand
AGTAAGTTTATCTTAATTAAAATCTATCCTAATCGGATTAGGATGTCATCTACTTAAACTGACTTTCCATTTTAATTAAAATTATCTAATCTAATTAGATGTTGATAAATTTA
>NW_018402296.1:321-1156 GCF_002168275.2 Theobroma umbraticum | reverse complement strand
TAAGGAAAGAATCCTTCCTAATCATTGAGTGTCCAATTTCTCCAGCAAACAACCCTTTTCCATAAAGCGGCTGCATCCATAGCAATGGGAGGTGCAGCATCAATATGTGGCAGCACCATGCACAACCTTTGTCATGAGTGGCGTTTCACATGTGAAGGACATTTCTTTAATTTTGTTAAGTATCCAGCCACATAAAAATTAATTCAAATTCAAAATTTCATCCTTTAATTGAACCTTTCAAATGAGGATAATATTCTGAAATTTTCAGAATTAATTTTGCAAGATTTTCTTGCCATTCAAAACTGATTTCCAAGCTATAACAATTCTCTGAACTGTTTTCAAACTTCAATAATTAATAACTTAAATCAGCTTGTTTGTCCAAGAAAATTTCCAGCAATAATCCTCATTGAGCATTTTAATAAAAATATTTTTTCTGGAATTTTTCAGAATTAATTTTCAGGAGTTTCTTGCCAATTAAAACTGAAATTCATGCCAAAACCGTGAGCTGGAAAGATTTATATTTGCACTAATTTTATTGCTTGAAAGCAGCATATTTGACCATGATAATTTCCAGAAATAATCGCTATCAAACTTTTAAGAAAGATAATTTTTCTGCAATTTTTCAGAATTAATTTCCAATACTTTCTTGTTAATTAAAACTGATATTCATGTCGTAACAGTGAGCTGGGCTGCTTTATATTTGCACCAATTTTCTTGCTTAAAATCAGCCTATTTAATCATGAACATTTCATGCTTTTTCTCTCCACATATCCAGCAATAAATGTGTAACAATTAAATATTTTATTTGCCAGAAATTAAGCACAAATAAAAGCAA
>NW_018402296.1:152-311 GCF_002168275.2 Theobroma umbraticum | reverse complement strand
CTAAAACCGTGTGTGTGCTGCCTTGCCAGACAGCCTCCAGAATCGTGCCTTATGGTGTCCCTTTTTCTTGTGCTTCCATTGCACAATGTAAAACACACATTAGTTAATTCTATATATGATTCAAATAAATTAAAAGAAGATTAAAGGAGGGCACAAATG
>NW_018402296.1:0-142 GCF_002168275.2 Theobroma umbraticum | reverse complement strand
GAATTAAATGAATTGGCAAAGCATATTTTGAAAAATCAATTTTTAACAACATCTCACCAAATCAAAATGCAAAACAACTATTTGTTAGTCAAGCATCCATTGAACATGAACAAGCACTCAAATGGCATGAAAGGTGCTCTGA
>NW_018402295.1:1161-1279 GCF_002168275.2 Theobroma umbraticum | reverse complement strand
GAGAAACGTGAAGAAAAAAGAATACATTTGGAAGAAAAGTCTATTTATAATCAGCAATTCTTTCAAAAGCCTTATTGCTGAGTTTAAATGATTTTATAATCTAAAAATTGATTTTCAA
>NW_018402295.1:1006-1151 GCF_002168275.2 Theobroma umbraticum | reverse complement strand
TTTACTTTGTTGGCTAAAACTGATTATAATTGAATGTTTAAATCGAGAAACATAAAAAAAGGGCATTTTTATGCAAGAAAAGTTCATTCAATGTCACCCATTCCTTCAAAAGCCTTATTTCTTGCTTTAAATGGTTTTATAATCT
>NW_018402295.1:879-996 GCF_002168275.2 Theobroma umbraticum | reverse complement strand
TTTAAGTTGAATTTTTTACATTTTTCATTAAAACAGACTATAATTAAATGTTTGTCTCAAGAAATGTGTTGAAAAATCTACTTATTTGGAAGCAAAGTCTATTTATATTCTCTCATT
>NW_018402295.1:695-869 GCF_002168275.2 Theobroma umbraticum | reverse complement strand
CCTTATTACACGCTTTAAATGGTTTATAATCTCATAATTAATTTTAAGTTGAATTTTATACATTTTTTGTTAAAACGGATTGTAATTGAATACCTGTCTCAGGAAACGTGTAGAAAAAATCATTTATTTGGAAGAAAAGTCTATTTATAGTCTCTTATTCCTTCAAAAGCCTTA
>NW_018402295.1:348-685 GCF_002168275.2 Theobroma umbraticum | reverse complement strand
TAAATAGTTTTATAATCTTATAATTGATTTTAAGTTGAATTTTTTTACCTTTTTGGTTAAAATAGACTATAATTGAATGTCTACCATACGAAACGTGAAAAAAAATGAATTCATTTGCAGGAAAAGTTTATTTATAGTCACTCATTCCTTTAAAAACTTTATTGCTCACTTTAAATAGATTTATAATCTCAAAATTGATTTTCAGTTAATTTGTTTTGCTCTTTTGATTAAAACAGATTATAATTAAATATCTACATCAAGAAATGTGAAGAAAAAGGTATTCATTGGCAAGAAAAATGCATTTATATTCTCTCATTCCTTCAAAAGCCTTACTACT
>NW_018402295.1:199-338 GCF_002168275.2 Theobroma umbraticum | reverse complement strand
AGTTTTATAATCTCATAATTAATTTTATATTAATTTTTTTATATTATTAGTTAAAACAGACTATAATTGAATGTCTATATTGAGAAACGTGAAGAAAAAGATATTTATTGACAAGAAAAGTCTATTTATAGTCACCCAT
>NW_018402295.1:0-189 GCF_002168275.2 Theobroma umbraticum | reverse complement strand
GCCTTATTACCATTTTAAATGGTTTATAATCTCAAATTTGATTTTAGATTCAAATTTTTTACATTTTTTGTTAAAATAGATTACAATTGAATGGATACCTAGTGACATGTAGAGAAAAAGGCATTCATTGGAAAAAAAGTCCATTTATTGTCTCCCATTCCTTCAAAAGCCTTATTACTCGCTTTAAAT
>NW_018402294.1:1985-2110 GCF_002168275.2 Theobroma umbraticum | reverse complement strand
TTTTCTTGCCAATGTATATCTTTTTCTTTATGTTTCTCAAGGCAGACATTCAATCATAATCTTTTTTAATAAAAAATATAAAAAGGTTTAACTTAAAACTAATTATAAGATTAAAAAAGCATTTA
>NW_018402294.1:1785-1975 GCF_002168275.2 Theobroma umbraticum | reverse complement strand
CAAGGCTTTCGAAGGCATGGGTTACTATAAATAGACTTTTCTTGCCAATGGATATTATTTTCTTTATATTTCTCAGGGTAGACATTCAATTATAATCTGTTTAAATAAAAAATATAAAAAAGTTCAACTTAAAACTAATTATAAGATTAAAAAAGTTTTAAATCGAGTAAGAAGGCTTTCGAAGGCATGG
>NW_018402294.1:1626-1775 GCF_002168275.2 Theobroma umbraticum | reverse complement strand
ATGGACTTTTCTTGCCAATGAATATCTTTTTCTTTATGTTTCTCAAAGCAGACATTCAATTATAATCTATTTTAAGAAAAAATATAAAAAAACTCAAATTAAAATCAATTATAAGGTTATAAAATCTTTTAAAGCGAGTAATAAGGCTT
>NW_018402294.1:1176-1357 GCF_002168275.2 Theobroma umbraticum | reverse complement strand
GTTACTATAAATGGACTTTTTTTGCCAATGGATACCTTTTTCTTCATGTTTCTCAAGGTAGACATTCAATTATAGTTTGTTTTAATAAAAAATATAAAAAAATTCAAATTAAAATCTATTATGAGGTTATAAAATCTTTTCTGACGAGTAATAAAGCTTTTGAAGGTATGGGTGACTATAA
>NW_018402294.1:1056-1166 GCF_002168275.2 Theobroma umbraticum | reverse complement strand
CTTACCAATGGATATCTTTTTCTTCAAGTTTCTCGAGAAAAACATTCAGTTATAATCTATTTTAATAAAAAATATAAAAAAATTCAAATTAAAACTAATTATGAGGTTAT
>NW_018402294.1:923-1046 GCF_002168275.2 Theobroma umbraticum | reverse complement strand
AAAGCGAGTAATAGGGCTTTTGAAGGTATCGGTGACTATAAATAGACTTTTTTGCTAATAGATATCTTTTTCTTCTCGTTTCTCGAGGTAAACGTGTAATTATAATATGTTTTAATGATAAAT
>NW_018402294.1:779-913 GCF_002168275.2 Theobroma umbraticum | reverse complement strand
TCAACTTAAAAGTAACTATGAGATTAAAAACTATTTAAAGCGAGTAATAAAGCTTTCAAAGGTATTAGTGACCATAAATGGACTTTTTTTGCCAATTGATATTTTTTTCTTTATGTTTCTCAAGGCAGACATTC
>NW_018402294.1:476-769 GCF_002168275.2 Theobroma umbraticum | reverse complement strand
TGTTTTAATAAAAAATATAAAAAAGTTCAACATAAAACTAATTATAAGATTAAAAAAGTATTTAAAGCGAGTAATAACGCTTTCGAAGGTATGGATTACTATAAATGGACTTTTTTTGCCAATGGATATCTTTTTCTTCACATTTCTCAAGGTAGACATTTAATTATAGTCTGTCTTAATAAAAAATATAAAAAACTTTAAATTAAAATCAATTATGACATTATTAAATACTTTAGAGCGAGTAATAAAGCTTTTGAAAGTATGGGTGATGATAAATAGACTTTCCTTGCCAA
>NW_018402294.1:370-466 GCF_002168275.2 Theobroma umbraticum | reverse complement strand
TTTCTTCACGTTTCTTGAGGCAAGCATTCAATTATAATCTGTTTTCTTAAAAAATATAAAAAAATTCAAATTAAAATCAATTATGAGATCATAAAA
>NW_018402294.1:253-360 GCF_002168275.2 Theobroma umbraticum | reverse complement strand
CGAGTAATAATGCTTTTGAAGGCATCGGTGACTATAAATGGACTTTTCTTGCCAATTGATATCTTTTTCTTTAAGTTTCTGAAGGCAGACATTCAATTATAATCTAT
>NW_018402294.1:113-243 GCF_002168275.2 Theobroma umbraticum | reverse complement strand
AATATAAAAAAGTTCAACTTAAAACTAGCTACAAGATTAAAAAAGCATTTAAAGCGAGTAATAAGGCTTTCTAAGGTATGGGTTACTATAAATAGACTTTTTTTGCCAATGGATATCTTTTTCTTCATGT
>NW_018402294.1:0-103 GCF_002168275.2 Theobroma umbraticum | reverse complement strand
AGACATTCAATTATAGTCTGTTTTAATAAAAAATATAAAAAAATTATAATAAAATCAATTATGAGGTTATAAAATCATTTAAGGCGAGTAATAAAGCTTTTGA
>NW_018402293.1:2414-2563 GCF_002168275.2 Theobroma umbraticum | reverse complement strand
TATAGTCTGTTTTAATGAAAAATGTAAAAAAATACTTTTTTCTTCACTTTTCTCCAAGTAGACATTGAATTATAGTCTGGTTTAATGAAAAATATAAAAAAATTACACTTAAAATTAATTATGAGTTTATAAAACCATTTAGAACGAGT
>NW_018402293.1:2292-2404 GCF_002168275.2 Theobroma umbraticum | reverse complement strand
TTAAAGGAATAGGAGGCTATAAATAGACTTTTCTTATCAATGAGTGCTTTTTTTTTATGTTTCTTAAGGCAGATGATCAATTATAGTCTATTTTAATGAAAAATGTAAAAAA
>NW_018402293.1:2023-2193 GCF_002168275.2 Theobroma umbraticum | reverse complement strand
GGAATGGGTGACTATAAATGGACTTTTCTTGATAATGAATACTTTTTTCATCACGTTTCTCGATATAGACATTTAATTATTGTCTATTTTAAATAAAAATGTAAAAAAATTTCACCTAGAATCAATTATTAGATTATAAAACCATTTAAAGTGAGTAATAAGGCTTTTGA
>NW_018402293.1:1886-2013 GCF_002168275.2 Theobroma umbraticum | reverse complement strand
GGCTATAAATAGACTTTTCTTTCCAATGAATGCTTTTTTCTTCACATTTCTTGAGGTAAACATTCAATTATAGCCTATTTTAACGAAAAATGTAAAAATATTCAACTTAAAATCAATTATGAGATTA
>NW_018402293.1:1627-1858 GCF_002168275.2 Theobroma umbraticum | reverse complement strand
TTTTGAAGGAATGGGTGACTATAAATGGATTTTTCTTAACAACGAATGCTTTTGTTTTTACGTTTCTCAAGATAGAAAGTCAATTATTATCTGTTTTAATAAAAATGTAAAAAAATTCAACTTGAAATCAATTATTATATTTGAAAACCATTTACAATGAGTAATAAGGCTTTTGAGGGAATAGAAGGCTATAAATAGACTTTTCTTGCCAATGAATGCTTTTTTCTTCAC
>NW_018402293.1:1196-1349 GCF_002168275.2 Theobroma umbraticum | reverse complement strand
AGTAAAAAGGCTTTTGAAGGAATGGGAGGCTGTAAATAGACTTTTCTTGCCAATAAATGCTTTTTTCTTTACGCTTCTCAAGGCAAACATTCAATTATGGTCTGTTTTAATGAAAAATGTAAAAAAATTGAACTTAAAATCAATTATGAGATT
>NW_018402293.1:485-718 GCF_002168275.2 Theobroma umbraticum | reverse complement strand
AAATCAAGTATGAGATTATAAAACCATTTAGAACGAGTAAAAAGGCTGTTGAAGAACTGGAAGGCTATAAATAGACTTTTAATATCAATAAATAGTTTTTTCTTCACAGTTCTCGAGGGAGACATTCAATTACAGTCTAATTCAAATAATATTGTTAAAAAATTCAATTTAAAATTAATTCTGATATTATAAAACCATTCAAAGCGAGTAATAAGGCTTTTGAAGGAATGGGT
>NW_018402293.1:298-475 GCF_002168275.2 Theobroma umbraticum | reverse complement strand
GGACTTTTCTTGACAATGAATACTTTTGTCTTCACGTTTCTCAAGATAAAATGTCAATTATTGTCTGTTTGAATCAAAAATGCAAGAAAATTCAACTTAAAATCATTTATTAGATTATAAACTATTTAAAGCAAGTAATAAGGCTTTTGAAGGAATAGGAGGCTATAAATAGACTTT
>NW_018402293.1:0-114 GCF_002168275.2 Theobroma umbraticum | reverse complement strand
GAATAGGAGGCCATAAATGGACTTTTCTTATCAATGAATGCTTTTTTCTTCATGTTTGTCAGGCAGACGTTCAATTATAGTCTGTTTTAATGAAAAATGTAAAAAAATTCAACT
>NW_018402292.1:904-1014 GCF_002168275.2 Theobroma umbraticum | reverse complement strand
ATATTCAATTATAGTCTATTTTAACAAAAAAAAGTAAAAGAATTCAACTTAAAATCAATTATGAGAGTATAAAACCATTAAAAGTGGGTAATAAGGCTTTTGAAGAAATG
>NW_018402292.1:756-894 GCF_002168275.2 Theobroma umbraticum | reverse complement strand
AATGGACTTTTCTTCTCAATGAATGACTTTTTCTGTGCATTTCCCAAGGCAGACAATCACTTATAGTCTGTTTTAATAAAAAAGGTAAAAATATTCAACTTAAAATCAATTCTGAGATGATAAAACCATTTAAAGAGA
>NW_018402292.1:247-370 GCF_002168275.2 Theobroma umbraticum | reverse complement strand
ATTATGAGATTATAAAACCATTTAAAGCAAGTAATAAACCTTTTGAAGGAATGGTGACTATAAATAGACTTTTCTTCTAAATGAATGGCTATTTTTGCACGTTTCTCAAGGTAAGCATTTAAT
>NW_018402292.1:0-118 GCF_002168275.2 Theobroma umbraticum | reverse complement strand
ACTTAAAATTAATTATGAGATTATAAAACTATTTAAATCTAGTAATAAGGCTTTGAAGGAATGAGTGACTATAAATGGACTTTTCTTCTAAATGAACAGGCTTTTTCTACACGTTTCT
>NW_018402291.1:0-1058 GCF_002168275.2 Theobroma umbraticum | reverse complement strand
AAGGCTTTTGAAGTAATGGGTGACTATAAATGGACTTTTCTTGCCAACGAATGCTTTTTTCTTCACACTTCTGAAACTAGACATTCAATTATAATTTGTTTTAACTAAAAATACAAATAAATTTGAACTTAAAATTAATTTTGAGATTATAAAATTATTTAAAGTGAGCAATGAGGCTTTCGAAGCAATGGGTGACTATAAATAGAGTTTTCTTGCCAATGAATGTCTTTTTCTTGACATTTCTCGAGGTAGACATTCAATTATAGTCTACTTTAACCAAAAATATAAACAATTCAACTTAAAATCAATTATGAGATTATAAAACCTTTTACAGTGAGTACTAAGACTTCTGAAGGAATGGGTGACTATAAATGAACTTTTATTGCCAATGAATATACTTTTCTTCATGTTTCTCAAGTTAGACATTTAATTATAATCTGTTTTAACTAAATATGTAAATAACTTTGAACTTAAAATCAATTTTGAGATTATAAAACTATTTAAAGTGAGCAATAAGGCTTTTGGAGCAATGAGCGACTATAAATGGACTTTTCTTACCAATAAATGCTTTTTTCTTGACATTTCTCAAGGTAGACATTCAATTATAATTTGTTTTAACTAAAAATATAAAACAATTCAACTTAAAATCAAATATGATATTACAAAACCTTTTATAGCGAGTACTAAGTTTTTTGAAGGAATGAGTGACTATAAATGGACTTTTCTTGCCAATGAAAGACATTTTCTTCATGTTTCTTGAGGTAGACATTCAATTATAATCTGTTTTAACTAAAAATGTACAAAAAATTCAAATTTAAAACAATTTTGAGATTATAAAACCATTTAAAGTGAGTAATAAAGCTTTTGAAAGAATCGGTAACTATAAATGAGCTTTTCCTACCAAAGAATGACTTTTTCTTCATGTTTCTCGAGCTAGACATTCAATTATAATCTGTTTTAATAAAAAATATAAATAAATTTAAACTTAAAATCAATTTTAAAACTATAAAACTATTTAAAGTGAGTAATAAGGCTTTTGAAGCAATGGGTGACTATAA
>NW_018402290.1:1528-1678 GCF_002168275.2 Theobroma umbraticum | reverse complement strand
ATTCAACTTAAAATCAATTATGAGATTATAAAACCATTTAAAGCACGTAATAAAGCTTTGGAAGGCATGGGTAGTTATAAATGGACTTTTTTTGCGAATGAATGGCTTTTTCTTCACGTTTTCCAAGGAAAACACTCAATTATAATCTGT
>NW_018402290.1:1150-1245 GCF_002168275.2 Theobroma umbraticum | reverse complement strand
TAGCTTTTTCTTCATGTTTCCCAAGGCCAACACTCAATTCCAATTTGTTTTGATCAAAAATGTAAATAAATTAAACTTAAAATCAATTATGAGAT
>NW_018402290.1:1028-1140 GCF_002168275.2 Theobroma umbraticum | reverse complement strand
TTTAAAGCGTGTAATAAAGCTTTGGAAGGCTTGGATGGCTAGAAATGGACTTTTCTTGAGAATGAGTGACTTTTTCTTCACGTTTTTGGAGCTAAACAATAAATTATAATCT
>NW_018402290.1:934-1018 GCF_002168275.2 Theobroma umbraticum | reverse complement strand
AAAATGTAAAAAGATTCAACTTATAATCAATAATGAGATTATAAAACCATTTAAAACGAGTAATAAGGCTTTGGAAGGTATGGA
>NW_018402290.1:848-924 GCF_002168275.2 Theobroma umbraticum | reverse complement strand
TGGACTTTTCTTGCCAATGAATAGCTTTGTCTTCACGTTTCTCAAGGAAAAAAGTCAATTATAATCTGTTTTAACC
>NW_018402290.1:653-767 GCF_002168275.2 Theobroma umbraticum | reverse complement strand
TGGGTGACTATAAATGGACTTCTCTTGCTAGTGAATCACATTCTTTTCATGTTTATTGAGGTAAGTACTCAATTGTAATTTATTTTAACTAAAAATGTAAAAAAATTCAACTTA
>NW_018402290.1:435-643 GCF_002168275.2 Theobroma umbraticum | reverse complement strand
TGAGATTGTAAAACTATTTAAAGCGAGTAATAAGACTTTGGAAGGCTTTGGAAGGTGTGGATGACTCTAAATGGACTTCTCTTGCCAGTGAATCACGTTCTATTCATATTTCTTGAGGCAAACACTCTATTATAATTTATTTTAACCAAAAATGTAAAAACAATTTAACATAAAATCAATTATGAGATTGCAAAACCATTTCAAGCAA
>NW_018402290.1:0-133 GCF_002168275.2 Theobroma umbraticum | reverse complement strand
ATTATAATTGATTTTAACCAAAAATGTAAAAAAATTCAACTTAAGATCAATTATTAGATTGTAAAACCATCTTAAGCAAGTAATAAGGCTTTCAAAGGCATGGGTGACAATAAATGGACTTTTCTTGCCAATG
>NW_018402287.1:20030-21830 GCF_002168275.2 Theobroma umbraticum | reverse complement strand
AAAAAGATATTTATTAGCAAGAAAAGTCCATTGGTAGTCGCCTATGCCTTTGAAAGCCTTATTACTCACTTTAAAAAGTTTCATAATCTCATAATTGACTTGAAGTTGACTTTTTTTATTTTTTTATTAAAATAGATTATAATTGAATGTTTAGCTCAAGAAACGAGGAGAAAAAACCATTCATTGGTGAGAAAAGTCTATTTATAGTCACCTATACCTTCGGAAGCTTTATTACTCGCTTTAAATGGTTTTATAATCTCATAATTGATTTGAAGATTAATTTTTTTATATTTTTTATTAAAACAGATTATAATTGAATGTCTACCTCAAGAAACATGAAGAAAAAGTTATTCATTGGCAAGAAACGTCCATTTATAGTCACCTATGCCTTCAAAAGCATTATTACTTGCTTTAAATGGTTTAATAATCTCATAATTGATTTTAAGATGAATTTTTTTTGTATTTTTTCTTAAATTAGATTATAATTAAATGTCTCTTTCAAGAAAAGTGAAGAAAAGGATATTCATTGCTGAGAAAAGTCCATTTATACTCACCCATGCCTTCAAAAACCTTATTACTTGCTTTAATTATTTTTATAATCCCGTAATTGATTTTATGTTGAATCTTTTTTTATTTTTTAGTAAAATAGATTATAATTGATTATCCACCTCGTGAAATATACAGAAAAAGATATTTATTGGCAAGAAAAGTACATTTATAGTCACCTATGCCTTCGGAAGCCTCATTACTCACTTTAAATGGTTTTATAATCTCATAATTGACTTGAAGGTCAATTGTTTTTACATTTTTCTTAAAACAGATTATAATTGAATGTTTATCTTGGAAAGTATGAAGTAAAAGATATTCATTGGCAAGAAAAGTTTATTTATAGTTACCTATGCCTTTAAAAGCCTTGTTACTCACTTTAAATAGTTTTATAATCTCATAATTGAATTTAAGTTAATTTTTTATTTATTTATGGTCAAAACAGACTATAATTGAAAAAGTCATTCATTGGTGAGAAAAGTCTATTTATACTCACCCATGCCTTTGAAAGCCTTATTACTTACTTTAGTTGTTTTTATAATCTCATAATTGATTTTAAGCTGAATTTTTTTATATTTTTTATTAAAATAGATTATGATTGAATGCCTATCTCAGGAAACGTGAAGAAGATATTCATTAGCAAGAAAAGTCCATTGATAGTCACCTATGCCTTCAGAAGCCTTATTACTCCCTTTAAATAATTTTATAATCTCATAATTAATTTGAAGTTGAATTTTTTTTATTTTTTTATTAAAATAGATTATAATTGAATGTTTACCCCAAGAAAAATGAAGAAAAAGCCATTCATTACTGAGAAAAGTCCATTTCTAGTCACCCATGCCTTCTAAAACCTTATTACTCACTTTAAATGGTTTCATAATCCCATAATTGATTCAAGTTGAATTTTTTAATATTTTTTATGAAAACAGATTATAATTGAATGTCTACCTCGAGGAACGTGAAGAAAAAGATATTCGTTCGTGAGAAAAGTCTATTTATACTTACCTATGCCTTCAAAAGCCCTATTACTCGCTTTAAATGGTTTTACAATCTCATAATTGACTTCAAGTTAATTTTTCGTTTAGTTATGATCAAAATAGATTATAATTGAATTTCTATCTTGAGAAACATGAAGAAAAAGTCATTCATTGGTGAGAAAAGTCCCTTTATACTCATCCGTACCTTTGAAAGGCTTATTACTTGCTTTAATTTCTTTTATAATCTCATAATTGATTTTAAGTTAAATTTTTTTAT
>NW_018402287.1:18589-19926 GCF_002168275.2 Theobroma umbraticum | reverse complement strand
CTCAGGAAACGTGTCGAGAAAGATATTCATTGACAAGAAAAGTCCATTGGCAGTCACCTATGCCTTTAGAAGCCTTATTACTCGCTTTAAATTATTTTTTAATCTCATAATTGATTTGAAGTTGAATTATTTTTATATTTTTAATTAAAACAAAGTATAATTGAATGTTTACCTCAAGAAACGTAGAGAAAAAACCATTCATTGGTGAGAACAGTCCATTTATACTCACCCATACCTTCGTAAGCCTTCTTACTCGATTTAAATGATTTTATAATCCCATAATTGATTTCAAGTTGAATCGTTTTATATTTTTTATTAAAATAGATTATAATTGAATGTCTACCTCAGAAAACATGTAGAAAAATATATTCATTAGCAAGAAAAGTCCACTTATGACTTCGAAAGCGTTATTACTCGCTTTAAATGGTTTTATAATCTCATAATTGATTTGAATTTGAATTTTTTTACATTTTTATTAAAACAGATTGTAATTGAATGTCTACCTCGAGAAACATGAAGAAAAAGCCATTCATTGATGAGAAAAGTCCATTTATACTCATCCATGCCTTCGAAAGTCTTATTACTTGCTTTAATTGTTTTTATAATCTCATAATTTCTTTTTAGTTGAATTTTTTATAATTGAATGTCTACCTCAAGAAATGAGAAGAAAAAGATATTCGTTGACAAAAAAAGTCCATTTATAGTTACCTATGCCTTCAAAAGCCTTATTACTCACTGTAACTGGTTTTATAATTCATAATTGATTTTAAGTTGAATTTTTTTACTTTTTTGGTTAAAACATATTATAATTCTACATCAAGAAACGTAAATAACAAGCCATTCCTTGGCAAGAAAAGTTTATTTATAGTCATCCATATCTTCGAAAGCCTTGTTACTCGCTTTAAATGGTTTTATAATCTCATAACTGATTTGAAGTTGAATGTTTTTATATTTTTTATTAAAATAGATTATAATTGAATGTCCACCTTGGTAAACATGCAGAAAAAGATATTCATTAGTCAAAAAAGTCCATTTACAGTCATCAATGCCTTAAAAAGCCTTATTACTCACTTTAAATGATTTTATAATCTCACAATTGATTTGAAGTTGACGTTTTTTACATTTTTTATTAAAACAGATTACAATTGAATGTTGACCTCAAGAAACATGGAGAAAAAGCCATTCATTGGTTACAAAAGTCCTTTTATACTCACCCATGTCTTCGAAAGCCTTATTACTCGTTTTAAATGGTTTTAAAATCCCATAATTGATTTTAACTTTAATTTTTTTATATTTTTTATTCAAACAGATTATAATTGAATGTCTACCTCAGAAAA
>NW_018402287.1:17186-18489 GCF_002168275.2 Theobroma umbraticum | reverse complement strand
TTAAATTGTGTGAGACACTCTAAGAGGATTCATCAAGCTTAGGTTAGCTTGATTGAGTACATAGGTTCTAACTAAGCCTAAAAAAGTTAGTTTTTGGGTTTTGGTTGATCCTGAAAAAAACCATTGTTGAAGATTATGGTTGAACAATCAAGGTAGTGGATGTAGGTCTTTGACCAAACAACTATAAATCTTTGTGTATTGTTTTCCCTGCTTTATTTTTCATTTTATTCCTTGTTAGATTATTCCTTATCTTGAATTTAACTTCCCATCATTGAACTTAAACTTACCCCCAAATAGAGGTCAAATTTTGTAAAAGCCAAAAAGCGCTATTTACCCCCCTCTAGCACATTTATTTGGGACCAACAATCGATTTATACTCATCCATACCTTCGAAAGTCTTATTACTTGCTTTAATTGTTTTTATAATCTCATAATTGATTTTATGTTGAATTTTTTATATTTTTTATTAAAACAGATTATAATTGAATGTCTACCTCAGGAAACATGAAGAAAAAGATATTTATTGGCAAGAAAAGTTCATTTATAGTCACTTATACTTTCAAAAGCCTTATTACTCGCTTTAAATGGTTTTATAATCTCATTATTGACTTTAAGTTGAATTTTTTTTATTTTTTGTTAAAACAGATTATAATTGAATGTCTACCTCGAGAAACATGAAGAAAAAGATATTCATTAGCAAAAAAAGTTGATTTATAGTCACCTATGCATTCAAAAGCCTTATTACTCACTTTAAATAGTTTTATAATCTTATAATTGACTTTAAGTTGATTTTTTTTATTTTTGGTTAAATCATATTATAATTAGATGTCTAATTCAAAAAACGTGAAGAAAAAGCCATTCATTGGTAAGAAAGTCCATTTATACTCACTCGTGCCTTAGAAAGCCTTATTACTTGCTTTAATTGTTTTTATAATCTCTTGATTGTTTTGAAGTTAAAATTTTTTATATTTTTTATTAAAATAGATTATAATTGAATGTCTACCATGAGAAACGTGTAGAAAAAGATAGTCGTTCACAAGGAAAGTCCATTTATAGTCACCTATGCTTTCAAAAGCCTTATTACTCGCTTTAAATAGTTTTATATTCTTATAATTGACTTTAAGTTAACTTTTTTTTTATTTTTGGTCAAAACAGACTATAATTGAATGTCCACCTTGAGAAATACGAAGAAAAAGATATTCACTAGTGCGAAAAGTCCATTTATACTCACCCATGCTTTCGAATGCCTTATTATTTACTTTAATTGTTTTTATAATCTTATAATTGATTTTAAGTTGAATTT
>NW_018402287.1:15013-17176 GCF_002168275.2 Theobroma umbraticum | reverse complement strand
TTTATTAAAACAGATTATAATTGAATGTCTACATTGAAAAATGTACAAAAAAAGATATTTATTGATAAGAAAAGCCTATTTATAGTCACTTATGCCTTCGGAAGTCTTATTACTCGCTTTAAATGGTTTTATAGTCTCATAATTGACTTTAGGTCAAATATTTTTTCATTTTTTGTTAAACTGATTATAATTAAATGTCTACCTCAAGAAATATGAAGAACAAGCCATTCAGTGGCAAGAAAAGTCCATTTATAGTCACTTATGCCTTCGAAAGCCTTATTACTCGCTTTAAATGGTTTTATAATCTCATGATTGATTTGAAGTTGAAATTTTCTTACATTTTTTATCAAAACAGATTATAATTGAATCTCTACCTTAAAAAACATGAAAAAATTGATATTCATTCACAAGGAAAGTCCATTTATAGTCACTTATGCCTTCGAAAGCCTTATTACTCACTTTAAATAGTTTTAAAATCTCATAATTGACTTTAAGTTTGTTTTCATTTTTGGTCAAAATAGACTATAATTGAATGTCTACCTTGAGAAATGTGAAGAAAAAGCCCTTCATTGGTGAGAAAAGTGCATTTGTACTCACCCATACCTTCAAAAGCCTTATTACTTGCATTAATTGTTTTTATAATCTCATAATTGATTTTAAGTTTAATTTTTTTATATTTTTTATTAGAACATAATATAATTGAATGTCTACCCTAGAAAACGTGCAGAAAAAGATATTCATTGGTATGAGAAGTCTCTTTATAGTCACCTATGCCTACGGAAGCCTTATTCATCGCTTTAAATAGTTTTATAATCTCATAAATGACTTTAGGTTGAATTTTTTTTATTTTTTGTTAAAACTGATTATAATTAAATGTTTAGCTCAAAAAATATGAAGAACAAGCCATTCAGTGGGAAGAAAAGTCCATTTATAGTCACCCATGCCTTTGAAAGCCTTGCTACTCGCTTTAAAAAGTTTTATAATCTCATGATTTATTTGAAGTTGAATTTTTTTCATGTTTTTTATTAAAACAGATTATAATTGAATGTCTACCTTAGAAAATATAAAGAAAAAGATTTTCGTTGATAAGAAAAGTCCATTTATAGTCACCTATACCTTCAAAAGCCTTATTACTCGCTCTAAATAGTTTTATAATCTCCTAATTGACTTTAAGTTTATTTTTTTTCATTTTTGATCAAAATAGACTGTAATTGAATATCTACCTCGAGAAATGTGAAGAAAGAGCTATTCATTGGTGAGAAAAGCGCATTTATACTTACCCATGCCTTCGAAAGCCTTATTGCTTGCTTTAATTGTTTTTATAATCTCATAATTGACTTTAAGTCAAACTTTTTTATATATTTTTTTAAAACAGATTATAATTGAATGTCTATCTCGAAAAATATGAATAAAAAGATATTTATTGGCAAGAAAAGCCTATTTGTAGTCACTTAGGCCTTCGAAAGCCTTATTACTCACTTTAAATTATTTTATAATCTCATAAATGACTTTAGGTTGATTTTTTTTTCATTTTTTATTAAAACTGATCATATTAAATGTCTACCTCAGGAAACATGAAGAACAGGCCATTCAATGGCAAGAAAAGTCCATTTATAGTCACTCATGCCTTTAAAAGCTTTATTACTCGATTTAAATAGTTTTATAACCTCATGATTGATTTAAAGTTGATTTTTTATATATTTTTTATTCAAACAGATTATAATTGAATGTCTGCCTCAAGAAAGATGAAGAAAAAGATATTCGTTGGCAAGAAAAGTCCATTTATAGCCATCTATGCCTTCAAAGGCCTTATTACTCGCTTTAAATGGTTTTGTAATCTCATAATTGACTTTAAGTTGAATTTTTTTTATTTTTGGTTAAATCATATTATAATTAGTTGTCTACGTTGAGAAATTTGAAGAAAAAGTTATTCATTAGCGAGAAAAGTGCATTTATACACACCCTTGCCTTTGAAAGCCTTATTACTCCTTTTAAATGGTTTTATACTCTCATAATTGACTTTAAGTTGACTTTTTTTTATTTTTTGTTAAAACTGATTATAATTAAATGTCTTCCTCAAGAAATACTGAGAGCAACCTATTCAGTGGTAAGAAAAGTCCATTTATAGTCACTCATGCCTTCGAAAACCTTATTACTTGCTTT
>NW_018402287.1:14320-14571 GCF_002168275.2 Theobroma umbraticum | reverse complement strand
TTTTTATTAAAATAGATTATAATTGAATGTCTGTCTTGAGAAACGTGAAGAAAAGGATATTCGTTGGCAAGAAAAGCCTATTTATTGTCACCTATGCCATCTTATTACTCTCTTCAAATAGTTCTACAATCTCATAATTGACTTTAAGTTGAATCTTTTTACATTTTTTTAAAAACAGATTATAATTAAATGTGTACCTCAAGAAACATGAAGAACAAGCAATTCATTAGCAAGAAAAGTCCATTTATAGT
>NW_018402287.1:12744-14310 GCF_002168275.2 Theobroma umbraticum | reverse complement strand
TTCGAAAGCCTTATTACTCGCTTTAATTGGTTTCGTAATTTCATAACTGATTTGAAGTTGAATTCTTTTATATTTTTTGTTATAACAGATTATAATTGAATCTCTACCTCGGGAAACATGAGAAAAATGTATTAGTTTGCAAGCAAAGTCCATTTATAGTCACTTATACCTTCAAAAGGCTTATCACTCGCTTTAAATAGTTTTATAATCTCATAACTGACTTGAAGTTTTTTTGTTTCATTTTTGGTCAAAACATACTCTAATTTAATGTTTACCTAGAGAAATATGAAGAAAAAGTCATTCATTAATGGGAAAAATCCACTTATACTCACCCATGCCTTCGAAAGCCTTATCACTTGCTTTAATTCTTTTTTTAATCTCATAATTGATTTTAAGTTGAATTTTTTACATTTTTTATTAAAATAGATTAAAATTGAATATCTACCTCATAAACATGAAGAAAAAGATATTCGTTGGCAAGAAAAGTCTATTTATAGTCACCTATGCCTTCAAAAGCCTTGTCACTCGCTTTAAATGATTTTATAATCTCATAATTGATTTTAAGTTGAATTTTTTTACATTTTTTAGTTAAATCAGATTACAATTAATGTTTACCTTGAGAAACGTGAAGAAAAAGCCATTCATAGGTGAGAAAAGTCCATTTATATTCACCTATGCCTTTGAAAGCCTTGTTACTTAATTTAATTATTTTTATAATCTCATAATTGATTTTATGTTGAATTTTTTTATATTTTTTATTAAGATAGATTAGAATTGATTGTCTACCTCAGAAAACGTGAAGAAAAAGATATTCATTGATAAGAAAAGTCCATTTATAGTCAATTATGCATTCAAAAGCCTTATTACTCGCTTTAAATTGTTTTATGATCTCATAATTGACTTTAAGTTGAATTTTTTTTAATTTTTACTTAAAACAGATTATAACTAAATATCTTCCTTGAGCAATGTTAAGAAAAAGCCATTCATTGGCAAGAAAAGTCCATTTATAGTCACCCATACCTTCAAAAGCCTTATTACTTGTTTAAATGGTTTTATAATCGTATAATTGATTTTAAGCTAAATATTTTTACAGTTTTTATTAAAACAGATTATAATTGAATGTCTACCTCTGGAAATATGAAGAAAAGGATATTCATCGACAAGAAAATTTCATGTATAGTCATTCATGCCTTCAAAAGCCTTATTAGTCGCTTTAAATGGTTTATAATCTCCTAATTGACTTTAAGTTAATTTTTTTTCACTTTTGGTCAAAACAGACTATAATTGATTGTTTACCTTGAGAAACGTGGAGACAAAATCATTTATTGGTGAGAAAATTCTATTTATACTCACCCATACCTTCGAAACCCTTATTACTTGCTTTAATTATTTTTATGATCTCATAATCGATTTTAAGTTGAATTTTTTTACATTTTTTATTAAAATAGATTATAATTGAATGTTTACCTCAGGAAATGTGACGAAAATGATATTTATTGACAAGAAAAGTCTATTTATAGTTATCTATACCTTCAAAAGTCTTATTACTCGCTTAAAATGGTTTTA
>NW_018402287.1:11082-12734 GCF_002168275.2 Theobroma umbraticum | reverse complement strand
ATTGACTTTAAGTTGCATTTCTTCTCATTTTTGGTTAAAACATATTATAATTGAATGTCTTTCTACAGAAATGTGAAGAAAAAGCCATTCATTCGCTAGAAAAGTCCATTTATAGTCACCCATGCCTTCGAAAGCCTTATTACTCGCTTTAATTGGTTTCGTAATTTCATAACTGATTTGAAGTTGAATTCTTTTATATTTTTTGTTATAACAGATTATAATTGAATCTCTACCTCGGGAAACATGAGAAAAATGTATTAGTTTGCAAGCAAAGTCCATTTATAGTCACCTATGCCTTCAAAAGCCTTTTCACTCGCTTTAAATAATTTTATAATCTCATAATTGATTTTAAGTTGAATTTTTTTACATTTTTTTAGTTAAATCAGATTACAATTAAATGTTTACCTTGAGAAACGTGAAGAAAAAGCCATTTATTGGTGAGAAAAGTCCATTTATATTCACCCATGCCTTTGAAAGCCTTATTACTTAATTTAATTATTTTTATAATCTCATAATTGATTTTATGTTAAATTTTTTTATATTTTTTATTAAGATAGATTAGAATTGATTGTCGACCTCAGAAAACGTGAAGAAAAAGATATTCATTGACAAGAAAAGTTTATTTATAGTCAATTATGCATTCAAAAGCCTTATTACTCGCTTTAAATAGTTTTATGATCTCATAATTGACTTTAAGTTGAATTTTTTTTTTAATTTTTGCTTAAAACAGATTATAATTAAATGTCTTTCTTGAGCAATGTTAAGAAAAAGCCATTCATTGGCAAGAAAAGTTCATTTATAGTCACCCATACCTTCAAAAGCCTTATTACTTGTTTAAATAGTTTTATAATCCCATAATTGATTTTAAGCTAAATATTTTTATAGTTTTTATTAAAACAGATTATAATTGAATGTCTACCTCAGGAAACATGAAGAAAAAGATATTCATCGACAAGAAAATTTCATGTATAGTCACCCATGCCTTCAAAAGCCTTATTAGTCGCTTTAAATGATTTTATAATCTCCAAATTGACTTTAAGTTAATCTGTTTTCACTTTTGGTCAAAACAGACTGTAATTAATTGTTTACCTCGAGATACGTGGAAACAAAGTCATTTATTGGTGAGAAAAGTCTATTTATACTCACCCATACCTTCGAAACCCTTATTACTTGCTTTAATTATTTTTATAATCTCATAATAGATTTTAAGTTGAATTTTTTTACATTTTTTATTAAAACAGATTATAATTGAATGTCTACCTCAGGAAATGTGAAGAAAATGATATTTATTGACAAGAAAAGTCTATTTATAGTTATCTATGCCTTCGAAAGCCTTATTACTCGCTTAAAATGGTTTTATAATCTCATAATTGACTTTAAGTTGCATTTCTTCTCTTTTTTGGTTAAAACAAATTATAATTGAATGTCTTCCTACAGAAACGTGAAGAAAAAGCCATTCATTGGCTAGAAAAGTCTATTTATAGTCACTCATTCCATCAAAAGCCTTATTGCGCACTTTAAATAGCTTTATAATCCCATAATTGATTTTAAGTTGAATTTTTTTACATTTTTATTGAAAGAGATTGTGATCGAAAGTCTACCTCGGGAAACATAAAGAAAAAGGTATTTATTGGTAGGTAAAGTCCATTTAT
>NW_018402287.1:10429-10800 GCF_002168275.2 Theobroma umbraticum | reverse complement strand
ACAGATTATAATTGAATGTCTATCTCGAAAAATATGAATAAAAAGATATTCATTGGCAAGAAAAGCCTATTTGTAGTCACTTATGCCTTCGAAAGCCTTATTACTCACTTTAAATTATTTTATAATCTCGTAAATGACTTTAGGTTGATTTTTTTTCATATTTTGTTAAAACTAATCATAATTAAATGTCGACCTCAGGAAACATGAAGAACAAGCCATTCAGTGGCAAGAAAAGTCCATTTATAATCACTCATGCCTTTAAAAGCTTTATTACTCGGTTTAAATGGTTTTATAATCTCATGATTGATTTGAAGTTGATTTTTTTATATTTTTTATTCAAACAGATTATAATTGAATGTCTACCTCAAGAA
>NW_018402287.1:9961-10160 GCF_002168275.2 Theobroma umbraticum | reverse complement strand
GCCTTATTACTCGTTTTAAATGGTTTTATAATCTCATAATTGACTTTAAGTTGACTTTTTTTTTATTTTTTGTTAAAACTGATTATAATTAAATGTCTACCTCAAGAAACATTGAGAACAGCCCATTCAGTGACAAGAAAAGTCTATTTATAGTCACTCATGCCTTCGAAAACCTTATTACTTGCTTTAAATGATTTTA
>NW_018402287.1:9333-9558 GCF_002168275.2 Theobroma umbraticum | reverse complement strand
GAAACGTGAAGAAAAGGATATTCGTTAGCAAGAAAAGCCTATTTATTGTCACCTATGCCATCAAAAGTCTTATTACTCTATTCAAATAGTTCTATAATCTCATAATTGACTTTAAGTTGAATTTTTTTACATTTTTTTAAAAACAGATTATAATTAATTATGTACCTCAAGAAACATGAAGAATAAGCAATTCATTAGCAAAAAAAGTCCATTTATAGTCACCCA
>NW_018402287.1:9235-9323 GCF_002168275.2 Theobroma umbraticum | reverse complement strand
AGCCTTATTACTCGCTTTAACTGGTTTCATAATCTCATAACTGATTTGAAGTTGAATTCTTTTATATTTTTTGTTATAACAGATTATA
>NW_018402287.1:9022-9135 GCF_002168275.2 Theobroma umbraticum | reverse complement strand
GTTGAAATGAAATTCTAAATTGTTCTCATACAAATCCATGTTTTGAGATCATTGTACCTTGAAACATTGCATGTTTTGCACCTTTTTCTAGCTTTTCAGTATGCAAGAATCAA
>NW_018402287.1:8818-9012 GCF_002168275.2 Theobroma umbraticum | reverse complement strand
CTCCTAAGCATAACTAGTCAACTATTGTAGAACAAAATGCAAACATTGCTGGAATGATAAAAGGTGGATCCAAGGGATATGTAGTCAACTTTTTATTGCTCTAAAGCCAAAATGGACAGGTTTTGAGTTTCGAACTATCTTTTTACCTTACGTATTGCCCATTGCAATATTTTCTTCCATGAATTTCTTTTTCA
>NW_018402287.1:8402-8512 GCF_002168275.2 Theobroma umbraticum | reverse complement strand
ATTTTCATGTGCATATATAGAAAATATCTTCTCATGAAAATTGAATGTTCAAATAATAATCTAGGAACAATTCTTGAAATATATTTTACGTTTGAGCTCAAATGATTGTT
>NW_018402287.1:7739-7946 GCF_002168275.2 Theobroma umbraticum | reverse complement strand
AGGTCACCATAAACAATTTGACATGTCAAATAAAATATGGCCTATAGCTTTAGTAGGAATGAATGCCTAATGTGCTTTGACTAAATATCTCTTTCTTGAACTTTGATAATTGGTATTCATTGATGATTGAATGTTCACTTCAAATATATTCAAGAGTTGAGTGCTTTACTTTCAATATTCTATAATAACTGATATCACTCATGAATC
>NW_018402287.1:7454-7667 GCF_002168275.2 Theobroma umbraticum | reverse complement strand
GAATGGGTATATGTCTATATTGAACTCATGCTTACATTTTGATGAACAAAATTGAAAACACGATTAAGTAAGATAGCTATTTTATTTCTTATAACCATGTTTGTGCTTATTTGATCATAACTCTCATATATGATTAAAATAAATGGAAAATGCTTTAGTCATGCTTCATTAATAATGATATACCTTTTGTGAAAATTCTCCTTGAATTGACAA
>NW_018402287.1:7307-7444 GCF_002168275.2 Theobroma umbraticum | reverse complement strand
TAATTTGGAAAATACATCTTGCAATGCTTGCATTAAAATGACTTGGATGAATATCAGTATGAAAATAATTTTGAAGAATACTTGTTAAAAATGCTTAATGATTATTTTTTTTTAATTTCTCCTTGAGTTGCTGTTCT
>NW_018402287.1:7221-7297 GCF_002168275.2 Theobroma umbraticum | reverse complement strand
TTAAGAAATGTCTTGGAAATGCTTGATTGATATTGCTTGGCTGATTAATATTGAGAATAAATAATGAATGCTTGAT
>NW_018402287.1:7026-7211 GCF_002168275.2 Theobroma umbraticum | reverse complement strand
GGAGCTACTTTGCAAATATTTCTTGAAATGTGAGTATTTGATGTATATGTTGAACTTCTATTCAAATGCTCATATTTTTTGGTTCCATGAATACTTGAATATTACGAAAATAAATTGAATATCCATTTGGGTGCTCATTTATTCTAAGCTCATGATTTCTCTCCCAATGTTTGATCTATTAAGGA
>NW_018402287.1:6661-6889 GCF_002168275.2 Theobroma umbraticum | reverse complement strand
AATTAAGATTTTCAACAAGAAGGTTTAGTGAGAATTCAACATTTGGTGTTCTTCACTATCGGTAACATCTTTCTAAACACTAAAATAGATATTGTGCGTTATATTGCTTGTCACTTAAACTTGCATGTTGAAATGCATTATTGGTATCAAGCCTTAAGTTTTCTCAATCAGTGACTAGCTTTAAAATTAGCATCAAGCTTTATAATTATCTTTTCTCACTTGAGCTTT
>NW_018402287.1:6443-6604 GCF_002168275.2 Theobroma umbraticum | reverse complement strand
AAAGTTGATATGCATAGAATGCTTAATGATAAAGGAAGTCTTTACTAGTGCTTTGCCATTTGATATAATGAGCTTTAAAATGATTCCGTCTCTCATAATTGATATTTTTCTTTTACAAAAAGGAGAGATTTTACCTATATCTATCAATTGGTATATTGAGC
>NW_018402287.1:5936-6195 GCF_002168275.2 Theobroma umbraticum | reverse complement strand
TATATTTCTTAATGACTTGGTTGAGGATATTAAGTGCATATATATAAGGACTTGGAGACTTTATGGTTACATATTCATGGTTTTAATGCTTATATTCTCCACGGATTTTGCTAACCATTATTTCTTAAGCTTAAGTGTTTAGTGCTCACTCTCCTTAATCTTTTTGATATAACAAAAAGGGGGAGAAGGTATATCAGCAAATTTAATGCATATGTTGAGAGGGAGATTGAGAGGGAGATTTTAAAATCATTTCAAATGC
>NW_018402287.1:5494-5655 GCF_002168275.2 Theobroma umbraticum | reverse complement strand
GATAGAAGGAAGACTAAGTTAAATAAAGATTGATTGGTGTTCATGTTTAATTTTTATGTGATGCTTTGTTTTGGTTTTATTGAATATTATGTAAAGAAAAGTAGATGCATTTACTAAGGGGGAGCAACTCATTATGCATAAAGATTTAAAGCATTCATATT
>NW_018402287.1:5288-5440 GCF_002168275.2 Theobroma umbraticum | reverse complement strand
AGGACAAAAATGTATGTCAAATAATTAGTCAATCATTTAAAAGCAAAAATCAAAACTCATAAGAATAAAGAACTATAAGTGAGCAATGAAATGAGAAGCCTCTAAGTTGAATAATCAAGAGAGTGGGTTGGATAAAACTCAAAAGAGAAGCT
>NW_018402287.1:5158-5278 GCF_002168275.2 Theobroma umbraticum | reverse complement strand
TCAGAAACTAGGTTCAGAGATAGAAACAACTCAATTGACCAAGAAAGTTTACCAATCAACTCAGAGGGTACTACCAGAAATGCTCAAAGATAGAGCCTATTGCCAGAAACTGAGTTCAAA
>NW_018402287.1:3760-5058 GCF_002168275.2 Theobroma umbraticum | reverse complement strand
TCGAAAGCCTTATTACTTGCTTTAATTGTTTTTATAATCTCATAATCGATTTCAAGTTAAATTTTTTTATATTTTTTCTTAAAACAAATTATAATTAAATGTCTACATTGAGAAACATCAAGAAAAAGATATTCATTTGCAAGAAAAGTCCATTTATAGTCATTTATGCCTTTAAAAGCCTTATTACTTGCCTTAAATGGTTTTATAATCTCATAATTGACTTAAGTTAATTGTTTTTTCATTTTTGGTCAAAATAGACTATAATTGATTGTGTACCTCGAGAAACTTTGAGACAAAGCCATTCATTTGTGAAAAAGTCTATTTATAGTCACCCATGTCTTCGAAAGCCTTATTACTTGCTTTAATTGTTTTTATAATCTCATAATCTATTTTAAGTTGAATTTTTTTACATTTTTTATTAAAATAGATTATAATTGAATGTTTACCTGGGGAATCATGAAGAAAAAGATATTTGTTGAAAAGAAAAGTCTATTTATAGTCACCTATGCCTTTAAAAGCCTTATTATTCGCTTTAAATGGTTTTATAATCTCATAATCGATTTTAAGTTGAATTTTTTTATATTTTTTTATTAAAATAGATTATAATTGATTGTCTACCTTAGGAAACACGTCGAAAAAGATATTCATTGACAAGAAAAGTCCATTTATTGTCACCTATGCCTTCGAAAACCTTATGACTCGCTTTAAATGGTTTTATAATCTTATCATTGATTTGAAGTTGAATTTTTTTACATTTTTTATTAAAACAGATTATAATTGAATTTCTACCAACAGAAATGTGAAGAAAAAGATATTCATTGGCAAGAAAAGTCCATTTATAGTCACCAAAAGCCTTATTACACGCTTTAAATGTTTTTATAATCTCATAATTAATTTTAAGTTGATGTTTTTTACATTTTTTATTAAAACATATTGTAATTGAATGTCTACCTCGAGAAATTTAAAGAAAAAGATATTCATTGGTAAGAAAAGTCCATTTATAGTGACTTATGCCTTTCAAAGGCTTACTACTTGCTTTAAATGGTTTTATAATCTCATAATTGACTTTAAACTGAATTTTTTTTATTTTGTTAAAACAGATTATAATTGAATTTTTACCTTAAGAAATGTGAAGAAAAAGTCATTCATTGAAAAGAAAAGTCCATTTATAGTAACCCATACCTTCAAAAGCCTTATTACACGCTTTAAATGGTTTTATAATCCCATAGTTGATTTTAGGGTGAATTTGTTTATATTTTTTATTAAAGCATATTATAATTGATTGTCTACCAAGGGAA
>NW_018402287.1:3558-3691 GCF_002168275.2 Theobroma umbraticum | reverse complement strand
ATCTCATAATTGACTTTAAGTTGAATTTTTTTTCATTTTTTGTTAAAACAAATTATAATTAAATGTCTACCTCAAGAAACGTGAAGAACAAGCCATTCATTGGTAAGAAAAGTCCATTTATAGTCACCTATAC
>NW_018402287.1:3390-3548 GCF_002168275.2 Theobroma umbraticum | reverse complement strand
CTTATCACTCGTTTTAAATAGTTTTATAATCTCATAATTGATTTGAAGTTAAATTTTTTTTATTAAAACAGATTATAATTGAATGTCTACTTGGGGAAACGTTAAGAGAAAGTTATTCATTGGCAAGAAAAGTCCATTCCTATGCCTTCAAAAGCTTT
>NW_018402287.1:3093-3361 GCF_002168275.2 Theobroma umbraticum | reverse complement strand
TTAGTTAAAACATATTATAATTGAATGTTTACCTTGAGAAACATGAAGAAAAAGCCATTCGTTGAGTAGAAAAGTCCATTTATAGTCACCCATGCCTTTAGAAGCCTTATTATGAGCTTTAAATAGTTTTATAATCTTATAATTGACTTTAAGTTATTTTTTTTCATTTTTGGTCAAAACAGGCTATAATTGAATGGCTACCTTGAGAATGTGAAGAAAAAGCCATTCATTGATGAGAAAAGTCCATTTATACTCACCCATGCCTTCG
>NW_018402287.1:2636-3011 GCF_002168275.2 Theobroma umbraticum | reverse complement strand
TTTACATTTTTTATTAAAACAGATTATAATTGAATGTCTACCTTGGGAAACATGCAGAAAAAGATATTTATTGACAAGAAAAGTCTATTTGTAGTCACCTACGCCTTCGAAAGCCTTATTACTCGCTCTAAATGGTTTTATAATCTCATAATTGACTTTAGGTTGATTTTTTTTCATTTTTTGTTAAACCTGATTATAATTAAATGTCTACCTTAAGAAACATGAAGAACAAGCCATTCATGTTGGTCGTAAATAAATGTGCTAGAGGGGGGGTGAATACCACTTTTTGGCTCTTACAAGATTTGACCTCCAATTGAGGGTAAGTTAAAGTTCAAAGATGAGAAGTTAAATGCAAGATATGGAATAATCTAACAA
>NW_018402287.1:2313-2536 GCF_002168275.2 Theobroma umbraticum | reverse complement strand
CTGTCTCTAAACTCAGTTTCTGGCAATAGGCTCTGTCTTTGAGCATTTCTGACAATACTCTCTTAGTTGACTGACAAATTTTCTTGGTCGATTGAGTCGTTTCTATCTCTGAACCCAGTTTTTGGCAGTAAGCTCTTAGTCGACTACCTCTGTCTCTTGGTCGACTAAATGCTCTCTGTTTCACGATTTGCTTGAACCCGCTAGCTTCTCTTTTGAGTTTTAT
>NW_018402287.1:2071-2251 GCF_002168275.2 Theobroma umbraticum | reverse complement strand
GGCATACATTTTTGTCCTGCACACTTAAATAATATAATTAGACACTAATGAATGAGAATATTTAACTCTTATAAAAATATACAGAGTCAACATTCTCTATCTCTTATTCTTGATGATGACAAAACGCTCCTAGATTAATAGTGCAATGTCTATGTTCAATATGAATGCTTCAAATCTTTA
>NW_018402287.1:1817-1931 GCF_002168275.2 Theobroma umbraticum | reverse complement strand
TCTTTACATAATATTCAATAAAACCAAAACAAAGCATCACACATAAAAATAAAATATGATGACCAATCAAACTTTATTTAACTTAGTCTTCCTTCTCTTTGTTTTTATCATTAA
>NW_018402287.1:1456-1600 GCF_002168275.2 Theobroma umbraticum | reverse complement strand
TTGATCATTTTGTCATAATCAAAAGTATAATAATTTTAAAGCTAACAATCTCCCTCTTTTTAATATAACAAAACATTTAGTAAATTTTCATTTGAAATAATTTTAAAATCTCCCTCTCAATCTCCCCCTCAACATATGCATTAA
>NW_018402287.1:1368-1446 GCF_002168275.2 Theobroma umbraticum | reverse complement strand
ATACCTTCTCCCCCTTTTTGTTATATCAAAAAGATTAAGAAGAGTGACCACTAAATACTTAAGCTTAAGAAATAATGG
>NW_018402287.1:1254-1358 GCF_002168275.2 Theobroma umbraticum | reverse complement strand
CCGTGAAGAATATAAGCATTAAACAATGAATATGTAACCATAAAGTCTCTAAGTCATTATATATATGCACTTAATATCCTCAACCAAGTCATTACGAAATATAT
>NW_018402287.1:451-675 GCF_002168275.2 Theobroma umbraticum | reverse complement strand
ACTTAAGGCTTGATACCAATTATGCATTTCAACATTCAAGTTTAAGTGAGAAGCTATATAAGGCACAATATCTATTTTAGTGTTTAAAAAGATGTTACCGGTAACAATAAACACTAAATGTTTAATTCTCACCAAACCTTCTTATTAAAAATCTTAATTCCTTATGATATCATTGACAGTCATTGACTCCTCCTTACGAAATCATAAACTCAACAAAAATTGTT
>NW_018402287.1:314-441 GCF_002168275.2 Theobroma umbraticum | reverse complement strand
AATAGATCAAACATTGGGAGAGAAATCATGAGCCAAAAATAAATGAGCACCCAAATGGATATTCAATTTATTTTCGTCATACTCAAGTATTCATGAAACCAAAAAAAAGTATGAGCATTTGAATAGA
>NW_018402287.1:169-304 GCF_002168275.2 Theobroma umbraticum | reverse complement strand
ATGCATCAAATACTCACATTTCAAGAAATATTTGCAAAGTAGCTCCTAGGTATGTCTAAGGAATCATTAGTCTTCAAGCAACATTCTCAATTATCATCAAGAATTATCAATCATCATCAAGCATTCATTATTTAT
>NW_018402287.1:0-149 GCF_002168275.2 Theobroma umbraticum | reverse complement strand
AGCAACATCAATCAAGCATTTTCAGGAAATTTCTTAATTCATATATAAGAACAATAACTCAAGGAGAAATTAAAATAAAATATAATCATTAAGCCTTTTTAATAAGTATTCTTCAAAATCATTTTCATGCTGACATTCATCCAAGTCAT
>NW_018402286.1:1194-1286 GCF_002168275.2 Theobroma umbraticum | reverse complement strand
GACAAAAACTCAAATAATGGTGATGCCGGAGCTATATCCAAAACTTATCCAAGACAAGAGGAAGGTATAACAAGTCAATTCTAACCAATCAT
>NW_018402286.1:958-1184 GCF_002168275.2 Theobroma umbraticum | reverse complement strand
AGAAACATACAATGAGTAAAACAAAATGAAGCGAAGTAAAAACACGCCTCTCGACTTGCATGCAAAATGGAAACAAGATCACAAGTTGCAGGAACAACAACAATCCATAAATTGCACAGAACTACAAAGTAGAGGATCAAAAATTATAGATACATTAACTTAAGTTAGAGAAATCACCCAAATGTGGAAAAACTAATCATTAATTTGTGAGCTTACAACTGCATTA
>NW_018402286.1:838-948 GCF_002168275.2 Theobroma umbraticum | reverse complement strand
CGGCACAACATACACGAAGAGTAGTTAACCACTGCAAAAACAAGGTTGGAGAAGGTTGTCCATTGACTCGAGGTCTCTGATGCGCTGAATTTTGACTTTGTCAATGATCA
>NW_018402286.1:739-828 GCF_002168275.2 Theobroma umbraticum | reverse complement strand
GGCAGATGTTGCTGCCTTTGAGTATGTAGATTCTCAAGTAATGGGTGAAGCTTCCCATTTGGACAGCCAGACCTAGGGAGGGAAGTTTA
>NW_018402286.1:498-665 GCF_002168275.2 Theobroma umbraticum | reverse complement strand
AGCAGCAAACATTGAATAGGAAGCTGTATTATTAAAAAACCATAAATCCAGTACAAAAACTAATAAAAATTCATTGTCATTATGGAAAATGATATCTAAGAAAAACTTAATTCCTAATGGAAAGAAACTACATCTGTATAATAACAAAAGTTAAAGCCATTTCTTGG
>NW_018402286.1:115-488 GCF_002168275.2 Theobroma umbraticum | reverse complement strand
TCGGTGAAACTTTTAGTTTTAAGATTGTAATAAACCAGTCTACCACTATTCATCAAAATCAACAATTCCTCATTAAGATTGTAATAAACCAGTCTACCACTATTCATCAAAATCAACAATTCCTTATTCCTAACGATCAAAACAAAGGTTCTCATATTTTCTTCTGGAGGTATTAACTAGACTAAAATCAATGCTATAAACCTTAACCCATGTGAAGTTCTCAAAATCTTTCAGAACCCACATGTCCCTAACATGAGGGATACTATAGTCATAATGACTCAACCAAAGATCTAGTCTTAATTCTACCAAGTTTAATGTTTTAGGGTTTCTTATGATGCATGGAGGGATTGGCAAGATCCAGAATTTCTCAGCT
>NW_018402286.1:0-105 GCF_002168275.2 Theobroma umbraticum | reverse complement strand
ATGACAAGATTTGTTCATCTTCCCCTCTTTCCCATAGGAGATCAATCCTCCAATGCAGTGATCCATTAGCCAAGGTTGGATTTCCTTTCATGAGACGAAGGCACC
>NW_018402285.1:1388-1514 GCF_002168275.2 Theobroma umbraticum | reverse complement strand
GAAACATGAAGGAAAAACCATCTATTGGTGAGAAAAAAGCTTTTATAGTCACTCAAGCCTTCGAAAGCATTGTTACTCCCTTTAAATGGTTTTATACTCTCATAATTGATTTTAAGTTGAATTTTT
>NW_018402285.1:657-906 GCF_002168275.2 Theobroma umbraticum | reverse complement strand
TGCTTTAGATATTTTTATAATCTCCTAATTGATTTTAAGTTGAATCTTTTTTACATTTTTGATTAAAATATATTATAATTGAACTTTTGTTTTGAAAAATTTGAAGCAAAAGCCATCCTTTGGTAAGAAATGTCCATTTATCATCACTCATGCATTCGAAGGCATTATCGCTCACTTTAAATGGTTTTATATAATCATAATTAATTTTAAGATGAATTTTTTTATATTTTTGGTTAAAATAGATTATAA
>NW_018402285.1:383-647 GCF_002168275.2 Theobroma umbraticum | reverse complement strand
ACCTTGGGAAATGTGAAGAAAAAGATTTTCATTGGCAGAAAAAGTCAATTTATAGTCACCCATGCCTTCAAAAGCCTTATTGTTTGCATTAAATAGTTTTATAATCTCAATTTGATTTTAAGTAGAATGTTTTTTATATTTTTTGTTAAAACATATTATAATTGAATGCCTACTTTGAGAAACGTGAAGAAAAAGTCATTCATTGAAAAAAAAATCTATTTGTAGTCACCTATACTGTTGAAAGCCTTATTGCATGCTTTAAAT
>NW_018402285.1:118-373 GCF_002168275.2 Theobroma umbraticum | reverse complement strand
TCTCATAATTGATTTTAAGTTGAAATTTTATGCATTTTTAGTTAAAACAAATTATAATTGAATGTCTACCTTGAGAAACATGAATAAAAAGCTATTCATTAGAAAAAAAAGTCCATTTATAGTCACCTATGCCTTCGAAAGTTTTATCTCTTACTTTAAATGGTTTTATAATCCCATAATAGATTTTAGGTTGAATTTTTTTTACATTTTTGATTAAAACAAATTATAATTAAATATGTACCTCAGGAAACGTGT
>NW_018402285.1:0-108 GCF_002168275.2 Theobroma umbraticum | reverse complement strand
ATTCATTAGTAAGAAAAGTCCATATATAGTCACCCATATCTTTGAAAGCTTTATTACTCGTTTTAAATAATTTTATAATCTCATTATTGATTTTAAATTAATTTTTTT
>NW_018402284.1:901-1016 GCF_002168275.2 Theobroma umbraticum | reverse complement strand
GGCTTTTTTGCATGTTTCTCGAGGTAAATAATCAATTATAGTCTATTTTAACAAGAAATATAAAATAATTTAACTTAAAATCAATTATGAGAATATAAAACTATTTAAAACGAGT
>NW_018402284.1:550-674 GCF_002168275.2 Theobroma umbraticum | reverse complement strand
TCTTCTCAATGAATGTCTTTTTCTACGTATTTCCTGAGCTAGGCTTTCAATTATATTTTGTTTTAAGGAGAAATGTAAAACAATTCAACTTAAAATCAGTTATGAGATTATAAAATCATTTAAA
>NW_018402284.1:0-167 GCF_002168275.2 Theobroma umbraticum | reverse complement strand
ATTAAAAAACTATTGAAAGCGAGTAATGAGCTTTTTGAAGGAATGGGTGACTCTGAATGGACTTTTCTTGTCAATGAATACTTGTTTCTTCATGTTTCTTGAGGTACATATTCAATTATAGTATGTTTTAATAAAAAATGTTAAAAAATTTAACTTAAAATCAATTA
>NW_018402283.1:1789-1902 GCF_002168275.2 Theobroma umbraticum | reverse complement strand
TTCATTGAGAAGAAAAATCCATTTTTAGTCACCCATTCTTTCAAAAGCCTTATTGCTCAGTTTAACTGATTTTATAATCTCTTAGTTGATTTTAAGTTGAGTTTTTTAACATT
>NW_018402283.1:1386-1506 GCF_002168275.2 Theobroma umbraticum | reverse complement strand
TAAATGATTTTATAATCTCATAATTGATTTTAAGTTGAACTTTTTACATTTTTCTTTCAAACAGACAATAGTTGAATATCTAACTCGAGAAACATGTAGAAAAAGCCATTAATTGAGAAG
>NW_018402283.1:907-1034 GCF_002168275.2 Theobroma umbraticum | reverse complement strand
TATACTTGAATGTCTATTTCAAGAAGCGTGAGAAACAAGCATTCATTGACAAAACAAGTCAATTTAGGGTCAATCATTCCTTCAAAAAGCTTATTACACACTTTAAATGGTTTTATAATCTCATAAT
>NW_018402283.1:265-418 GCF_002168275.2 Theobroma umbraticum | reverse complement strand
TGAGAAGAAAAGTCCATTTATAGTCACCCATTCCTTCAAAAGCCTTATTAGTCAGTTTAAATAGTTTTATAATCTCATACTTGATTTTAAGTTGAATTGTTTTATATTTTTGGTTAAAACATACTATAATTAAATGCTTACCTCAAGAAAGGT
>NW_018402283.1:0-179 GCF_002168275.2 Theobroma umbraticum | reverse complement strand
TTAAGTTGAATATTTTAACATTTTTTATTAAAACATACTATAATTGAATGTTTAACTCTAGAAACGTGAAGAAACAAGCATTCATTGACAAAAAAAGTCTATTTAGAGTCATGCATTTCTTTAAGAAGTTTATTACTCACTTTAAATAGTTTTATAATCTCATAATTGATTTTAAGTTG
>NW_018402282.1:2808-3072 GCF_002168275.2 Theobroma umbraticum | reverse complement strand
TATAATTGAATGTCTACCTTAGGAAATGTGAAGAAAAAGTGATTCATTGGTAAGAAAAGCCCATTTATAGTCACCCAAGCTTTTGAAAGGTTTTCTAATATTATAATTATTTTTAGGTTGAATTTTTTTACATTTTTTGTTAAAATATATTACAATTGAATGTATGCCTTGAGAAACATAAAGAAAAAACTATTCATTCGTAAGAAAAGTCCATTTATGGTCACCCAAGCCTTCGAAAGCCTTATTACTCGCTTTAAATGGTTT
>NW_018402282.1:1722-2436 GCF_002168275.2 Theobroma umbraticum | reverse complement strand
TTAGCAAAAAAAATCCATTTATAGTCACTCCTTCCTTCAAAAGCCTTATTACTCGCTTTAAATAGTTTTATTGTCTCATATTTGATTTTAGATTTAATTTTTTAATATTTTTAGTTAAATTGAATGTCTATCTCAAGAAACATGAAGAAAAAGCCATTCATTGGTAAGAAAAGTGCATTAATAGTCACCCAAGCCTTCAAAATCCTTATTACTCGCTTTAAATGATTTTATAATCTCATAGTTGATTTTGAGTTGAATTTTTTATATATTTGGTTAAAACAAATTATAATTGAATGTTTGCCTCAGGAAACTTGAAGCAAAAAGCATTCATAAGCAAGCGAAGTCCATTTATAGTCACCCATTCATTCAAAGGCTTTATTACTCGCTTTATATGGTTTTATAATCTCATAACTAATTTTAGGTTAAATTGTTTTACATTTTTTGTTAAAACATATTATAATTCAATGTCTACATCTAGAAACGTGAGGAAAAAGCCATTCATTGACAAGAAAAGTTTATTTATAACCACCCATACTTTTAAAAGTCTTATTACTCGCTTTAAATGATTTTTTTATCACATAATTAATTTTAGATTAATTTTTTTATATTTTTTTCTAAAACAAATTAGAATTGAATGTTTACCTCAAGAAACGTGAAGAAAAGGCTATTCATTGGCTAGGAAAGTCTATTTACAGTCACCCAAGCCTTTGAAAG
>NW_018402282.1:1183-1262 GCF_002168275.2 Theobroma umbraticum | reverse complement strand
AAAAAGGTATTCATTAGCAAGAAAAGTCTATTTATAGTCACTCATTCCTTCAAAGTGTTATTACTCACTTTAAATGGTT
>NW_018402282.1:1080-1173 GCF_002168275.2 Theobroma umbraticum | reverse complement strand
ATAATTGATTTTAGGTTGAATTGTTTTGCATTTTTGGTTAAAATAGATTATAATTGAATGTCAAACTTGAGAAACGTGAAGAAAAAGGCACTC
>NW_018402282.1:965-1070 GCF_002168275.2 Theobroma umbraticum | reverse complement strand
AAGTCCATTTATAGTCACCCATTCCTTCAAAGCCTTATTACTTACTTTAAATAGTTTTATAATCTCAAAATTGATTTCTGATTGAATATTTTTTTATTTTTGATA
>NW_018402282.1:862-955 GCF_002168275.2 Theobroma umbraticum | reverse complement strand
ATAATTGAACATCTGCCTTAGAAAACTTAAAATAAAAATATTCATTGGCAAGAAAAGTATATTTCTATTTACCCATGTCTTCAAAAGCCTTAT
>NW_018402282.1:160-449 GCF_002168275.2 Theobroma umbraticum | reverse complement strand
AGTCACATATTCCTTCAAAAGCCTTATTACTTACTTTAAATGGCTTTATAATTCCAAAATTGATTTTAAGTTAAATTTTTTTACATTTTTTTGTTAAACCAGATTATAATTGAATGTATGGATTCGAGATATGTGAAGAAAAAGGTATTCATTGACAAGAAAAGTCTATTAATAGCCATCCATACTTTTGAAACTCTTATCACTTACTTTAAATGGTTTTATAATCACATAATTGATTTTAGGTTGAATTGTTTTTCATTTTTTATTAAAATAGGTTATAATTGAATGG
>NW_018402282.1:0-150 GCF_002168275.2 Theobroma umbraticum | reverse complement strand
AAACATGAATAAAAAGCCGAAAATGAAAATTCCTAGTTATTCAAGCCTTCGAAAGCCTTATTACTCATTTTAAATGATTTTACGACCTCATAATTAATTTTAAATTGATATTTTTTATATTTTTGGTAAAAATAGATCATAACTGAATAC
>NW_018402281.1:1915-2108 GCF_002168275.2 Theobroma umbraticum | reverse complement strand
TTGACAAGAAAAGTTCATTTAGAGTCACCCATTCCTTCAAAAAGCTTATTACTTACTTTAAGCGGTTTTATAATCTTGTAATTAATTTTAAGTTGAAATATTTTACATTTCTAGTTAAAACAGACTATAAGTGATTGTTTGTCTCAAGAAACATGTAGAAAAAGCAATTCATTGAGAAGAAAAGTTCATTTAT
>NW_018402281.1:1560-1719 GCF_002168275.2 Theobroma umbraticum | reverse complement strand
TAATCTCATAATTAATTTTAAGTTAAATTTTTTTATATTTTTCTTTAAAACAGTTTTTAATTGAAAGCTTGCCTTAGGAAAGGTGTAGAAAAAGCCATTCATTGTGAAGAAAAATCCATTTTTAGTCATCCATTCTTTCGAAAGCCTTATTACTCGGTT
>NW_018402281.1:1183-1297 GCF_002168275.2 Theobroma umbraticum | reverse complement strand
GAGAAACATGTAGAAAAAGTCATTCATTGACATGAAAAGTCCATTTAGAGTCACTCATTTCTTCAAAAGGCTTTTTACTCGCTTTAAATAGTTTTACAATCTCATAATTGATTT
>NW_018402281.1:1043-1165 GCF_002168275.2 Theobroma umbraticum | reverse complement strand
ATTTTTTGTTAAAACAGACTATAATTGAATGTCTGCCTAGAGAAACGTGTAAAACAAGCCATTCATTCGGAAGAAAAGTTCATTTATAGTCACTCATTCCTTTAAAAGGCTTATTACTCGCT
>NW_018402281.1:857-1019 GCF_002168275.2 Theobroma umbraticum | reverse complement strand
TTGATTTTAAGTTGAATTTTTTTTACATTTTTTATTAAAACATACTATAATTGATTGTCTACCTTGAGAAACATAAAGAAGCAAGCATTGTTTGACAAGAAAAGTCCATTAGAGTCACCCATTCCTTCAAAAAGCTAATTACTTGCTTTAAATGGTTTTATA
>NW_018402281.1:373-512 GCF_002168275.2 Theobroma umbraticum | reverse complement strand
TTAAAACATATTATAATTGAATGTCTATCTCGAGAAACATGAAGTAACAAGTATTCATTGATAAGAAAAGTCTATTTAGAGTCATCCATTCTTTCAAAAGGCTTATTACTCGCTTTAAATAATTTTATAATCTCATAAT
>NW_018402281.1:0-143 GCF_002168275.2 Theobroma umbraticum | reverse complement strand
AAATGGTTTTATAATCTCATAATTAGTTTTAAGTTGAATTTTTTTACTTTTTTGATTAAAACATACTATAATTGAATTTTTACTGCAAAAAACGTGAAGAAACAAGCATTCATTGACAAGAAAAGCCCATTTAGAGTCACCCA
>NW_018402280.1:4876-4997 GCF_002168275.2 Theobroma umbraticum | reverse complement strand
GGTTTTTTCATCACGTTTCTCAAGGTACACATTCAATTATTGTCTATTTTAACCCAAAATGTAAAAGAATTCAACTTAAAATCAGTTATGAGATTATAAAACTATTTAAAGCGAGTAATAA
>NW_018402280.1:4409-4553 GCF_002168275.2 Theobroma umbraticum | reverse complement strand
ACTCACTTTAAATGGCTTTATAATCTCATAATTGATTTTAAGTTGAATGTTTTTTACATTTTTCATTAAAACAGACTATAATTGAATACTTGGCTCTGAAAATATGTACAAAAAACTATTCATTGAAAAGAAAAGTGCATTTAT
>NW_018402280.1:4173-4333 GCF_002168275.2 Theobroma umbraticum | reverse complement strand
TATAATCTCATAATTAATTTTAAGTTGAATTTTTTCATATTTTTAATTAAACAGTAATAATTATATGTCTACCTCGATAAAAGTGAAGAAAAAGGTAGTCATTGGCAAGAAAAGTCCATCTATAATTACCCATTCTTTTAAAAGCCTTATTACTCGCTTT
>NW_018402280.1:3976-4126 GCF_002168275.2 Theobroma umbraticum | reverse complement strand
TGAATTTTTTTATATTTTTTGTTAAAATAGACTCTAATTGAATGTCTACCTACAAAAACATAAAGAAAAATGCATTCATTTGAAAGACAAGCCCACTTATAGTCTCTTATTCCTTCAAAAGCCTTATTACTTGCTTTAAATGATTTTATA
>NW_018402280.1:3664-3797 GCF_002168275.2 Theobroma umbraticum | reverse complement strand
ACGTGTAAAAAAAAACCATTCATTGACAAGAAAAGTCCATTTATAGTCTCCACTACCTTTAAAAGCTTTATTACTCGATTTATTACTCGCTTTAAATTGTTTTATAATCTCATAATTAATTTTGAGTTGAATT
>NW_018402280.1:3060-3229 GCF_002168275.2 Theobroma umbraticum | reverse complement strand
TTTAAATAGTTTTATAATCTCAAAATTGATTTTAAGTTCAATTTTTTTTAATTTGTTGCTTAAAATAGATTATAATTGAATGTCTACGACAAGGAACGTGTAGAAAAATCCATTTATTTGGAAAAAAAGTTCCTTTATAGGCTCCCATTCCTTCAAAAGCCTTATTATT
>NW_018402280.1:2612-2752 GCF_002168275.2 Theobroma umbraticum | reverse complement strand
GATTTTAAGTTGAATTTTTTATATTTTTCATTAAAACAGACTATAATTAAATGCCTACCTTAGAAAACGAGAATAAAAACACATTTATTCAGAAGAAAAGTCTATTTATAGTCTCTCATTCTCTCAAAAGCCTTATTACT
>NW_018402280.1:2011-2179 GCF_002168275.2 Theobroma umbraticum | reverse complement strand
ATTTTAAGTTGAATTTTTTTTACATTTTTGGTTAAAACAGACAATAATTGAACGTGTACCTTGAGAAATGTGAAGAAAAAAGCATTTATTGATAAGAAAAGTCCATTTATAGTCACCCTTTCCTTAAAAAGGCTTATTACTCACTTAAATTGGTTTATAATCTCATAA
>NW_018402280.1:1884-2001 GCF_002168275.2 Theobroma umbraticum | reverse complement strand
GTTGAATTTTTTTATATTTTTGGTTAAAACAAACTATAATTGAATGCTTACTTTAAGGAACATGAAGAAAAAAGGATTCGTTGGCAAGAAAAGTTCATTTATAGTCACTCATTCCTT
>NW_018402280.1:1710-1874 GCF_002168275.2 Theobroma umbraticum | reverse complement strand
ATTACTCACTTTAAATGGTTTTATAATCTCATACCTAATTTTAAATTGAATTCTTTTCTATTCTTGATTAAAATAGACTATAATTAGATGTCTACCTCAAGAAACATGAAGAAAAAGAAAAAGGGATTCATTGATAAGAAAAATCCATTTATAGTCACTCATTC
>NW_018402280.1:1362-1700 GCF_002168275.2 Theobroma umbraticum | reverse complement strand
CTTATTACTCACTTTAAATGATTTTATAACCTCAAAACTGATTTCAAGTTGAATTTTTTTACATTTTTAGCTAAAACAAACAATAATTGAATGTCTACCTTAAGAAATATGAAGAAAAGGGTGTTCATTGGCAAGAAAAGTCCATTTATAGTCACACATTCCATCGAAAGCCTTATTACTCACTTTAAATAATTTTATAATTTCAAAATTAATTTTAAGTTAAATTTTTTTATATTTTTTATTAAAACAGACTATAATTGCATGCTTGTCTCAAAAAAAGTATAGAAAAACTCATTTATTTGGAAGAAAAGTCAATTTATATTCTCCCATTCTTTCAA
>NW_018402280.1:1222-1352 GCF_002168275.2 Theobroma umbraticum | reverse complement strand
AGTCGCTTTAAATGGTTTTATAATCTCAAAATTGATTTTAAGCTGATTTTTTTTAACATTTTTCATTAAAACAAGTTATAATTGAATGCCTGTCTTAAGAGTCATGTAAAAAAAATCATTCATTGACAAG
>NW_018402280.1:534-646 GCF_002168275.2 Theobroma umbraticum | reverse complement strand
AGAGGATTCATTGGTAAGAAATGTATATTTATAATCACCCATTCCCTCAAAAACCTTTTTACTCGCTTTAAATGGTTTTATAATCTAATAATTCATTTTAAGTTGAATTTTT
>NW_018402280.1:0-141 GCF_002168275.2 Theobroma umbraticum | reverse complement strand
ACAGACAATAATTGACTGTTTACCTCAAGAAGGGTGAAGAAAAGGGCTTTCACCGGCATGAAAAGTTCATTTATAGTCAAACATTCCATCAAAAGCCTTATTACTCGCTTTAAATAGTTTTATAATCTCAAAATTGATTTT
>NW_018402279.1:10475-10800 GCF_002168275.2 Theobroma umbraticum | reverse complement strand
GGTGACTATAAATGGACTTTTCTTGCCAATGGATATCTTTTACTTCATGTTTCTAGAGGCAAACAATCAATTATAATATGTTTTAATAAAAAATATAAAAAGATTCAACTTAAACCCAATTATCATATTACAAAACCATTTAAAGTAAGTAATAAGGCTATTGAAGGCATGGGTGATTATAAATGACTTTTGTTGTCAATGGATACGTTTTCTTCATGTTTCTCGAGGAATACATTCAATAATAATCTGTTTTAATATAAAATATAAAAAAATTCAACTTAAAATTAATTATGAGCTTATAAAATCATTTAAACTGATTAATAAG
>NW_018402279.1:10367-10465 GCF_002168275.2 Theobroma umbraticum | reverse complement strand
GCATGAGTGATTATAAATGGACTTTTCTTGCCAATGGAAATCTTTTTCTTCATGTTTTTCAAGGTAAACATTCAATTATAATTTATTTTAATAAAAAA
>NW_018402279.1:9969-10357 GCF_002168275.2 Theobroma umbraticum | reverse complement strand
TTTAACTTAAAATCAATTATGAGGTTATAAAACCATTTAAAGTGAGCAATAAATCTTTCGAAAACATGGGTGACTTTAAATGGACTTTTCTTGCTAATGGATATCTTCTACTTCACGTTTCTCAAGGTAAACATTCAATTATATTCTGTTTTAATAAAAAATAAAAAAAAATTCAACTTAAAATTAATTATGAGGTTATAAAATCATTTAAATCGAGTAATAAGGCTTTCCAATGCATGGGTGACTATAAATAGACTCTTCCTTCCAATGAATGGCATTTTCTTCACATTTCTTGAAGTAAACATTCCATAAGAATCTGTTTAAGTAAAAACGTAAAAAAACTCAACTTAAAATTAATTTTGAGGTTATAAAATCATTTAAAGTGAGT
>NW_018402279.1:9103-9959 GCF_002168275.2 Theobroma umbraticum | reverse complement strand
TCAAAGGTATGGGTGACTATAAAACGGCTTTTCTTGCCAATGGATATCCTTTTCTTCGCGTTTCTCAAGGTACACCTTCAATTATAATCTATTTTAATAAAAAAAGTAAAAAATTCAACTTAAACCTAATTACGAGATTACAAAATTATTTAAAGTGAGTAATATGGCTTCCGAACGCATGGGTGACTATACATGGACTTTTCTTACCAATGGATATCTTTTTCTTCACGTTTGTCGAGGTACACATTCAATTATAATATGTTTTAATAAAAAATATAAAAAAATTTAACTTCAAATCCATTATGAGCTTATAAAATCATTTAAACTGATTAATAAGGCTTTCGAAGGCATGAGTGACAATAAATAGTCTTTTCTTGCCAATGGATATCTCTTTCTTCACCATTTTTTAGGCATACATTCAATTATAACTTGCTTTAATAAAAAATGTAAAAAAATTTAACTTGAAATCAATTATGAGGTTATAAAACCATTTAAAACGAGTAATAAGGCTTTCAAAGGCATGGGTGGCTATAAATAGATTTTTCTTTCCAATGGATATCTTTTTCTGCATGTTTCTCAAGGCACACATTCAATAATTTTCTGTTTTAACAAAAAATGTAAAAAAATTCAACTTAAACCCAGCTATGAGATTACAAAACTATTTAAAGAGAGTAATAAGGCTTTCGAAGGTGAGGGTGACAATAAATGGACTTTTCTTATCAATGGATATTTTTTTCTTCATGTTTCTCAAGCTAGACATTTTATTATAATCTATTTTAAAAATATATATAAAAAAAATTTGACTTAAAATTAATTATGAGCTTATAAAATCATTTAAACCAAGTAATAAGGCTCT
>NW_018402279.1:8671-8860 GCF_002168275.2 Theobroma umbraticum | reverse complement strand
GTGACTATAAATGGACATTTCTTGTCAATGGATATCTTTTTCTTCACGTTTCTTAGGGTAAACATTCAATTATATTCAATTATAATCTGTTTGAATCAAAAATATAAAAAAACTCGACTTAAAATTAATTATGAGGTTATAAAATCATTTCAACCAAAAAATAAGGCTTTCGAAGGCATGGGTGACTAT
>NW_018402279.1:8319-8661 GCF_002168275.2 Theobroma umbraticum | reverse complement strand
TTCTTTCCAATAGATATCTTTTTCTTCATATTTCTTGAGCTAGACATTCAATTATAATCTGTTATAATAAAAATATATAAAAACTCAACTCAAAATAAATTATGAGGTTATAAAATCATTTAAAGTGAGCAATAAGGCTTTCGAATGCATAGGTGACTATAAATGGACTTTTCATGCCAATGGATATATTTTACTTCACGTTTCTCAAGGCAAACATTCAATCATACTCTTTTTAATAAAAAATAAAAAAAATTCAATATAAACCCAATTATGAGATTACAAAACTAATTAAAGCGAGTAATAAGGCTTTCGAAAGCATGGGTGACTATAAATAGACTTTTC
>NW_018402279.1:8119-8290 GCF_002168275.2 Theobroma umbraticum | reverse complement strand
TCTCAAGGTAGACATTCAATTATAACCTGTTTCAATAAAAAATATAAAAAAATTTAACATGAAATCAGTTATAAGCATATAAAACTATTTAAACTGAGTAATAAGGCTTTCAAAGGCATGGGTGACTATAAATGAACTTTTCTTACTAATGGATATCTTTTTCTTCATGTT
>NW_018402279.1:7947-8106 GCF_002168275.2 Theobroma umbraticum | reverse complement strand
ATTCAATTGTAATCTGTTTTAATAAAAATTATAAAAAATTCAACTGAAAACCAATTATGAGATTACAAAATCATTTAAAGCAAGTAATAAGGCTTTCGAAGGCACGGGTGACTATAAATGGACTTTTCTTACCAATGAATATCTTTTCCTTCACGTTTC
>NW_018402279.1:7542-7722 GCF_002168275.2 Theobroma umbraticum | reverse complement strand
TTACCTAAAGGTAATTATGAGATTATAAAAATATTTAAAGCGAGTAATATGGCTTTTGAAGGTGTGGGTAACTATAAATAAACTATTCTCACCAATGAGTATATTTTTCATCATGTTTCCCGAGAGAGATATTCAATTGTAATCTATTTGAATAAAAAAATATAAAAAAATTTAACTTAA
>NW_018402279.1:7317-7532 GCF_002168275.2 Theobroma umbraticum | reverse complement strand
GAGATTATAAAACTATTTAAAGCGGGCAATAATGCTTTTGAAGACATGTGTTACTATAAATGGACTTTTCTTACCAATGGATATATTTTTCTTCGCGTTTCTAAAGGTAGACATTCAATTATAATCATTTTAAATAAAAAATGTAAAAACATTCAACTTAAAGCCAATTATGAGATTACAAAACCATTTGAAGTGAGTAATAAGGCTTTCGAAGG
>NW_018402279.1:6832-7307 GCF_002168275.2 Theobroma umbraticum | reverse complement strand
TATAAATGGACTTTTCTTGCTAATGAATATCTTTTTCTTCACGTTTCTTGAGGTAAATGTTCAATTATAATATGCTTTAATAAAAAATATAAAAAAACTCGACTTAAAATCAATTATGAGGTTATAAAATAATTTAAACCAAATAATAAGGCTTCCGAAAGCTTGGGTGACTATAAATGGATTTTTCTTTCCAATGGATTTTTTTTCTTCATGTTTCTCAAGGCAGACATTCAATAATATTCTGTTTTGATAAAAAATATAAAAATATTCAATTTAAAGCCAACTATGAGATTACAAAACTATTTAAAGCGAGTAATAAGGCTTTCGAATGCGAGGGTGACAATAAATAGACTTTTCTTGTCGATGGATGTCTTTTTCTTCACGTTTCTCAAGGTAGACATTTAATTATAACCTATTTTAAAAAAGAATGTAAAAAAATTCAACTTAAAATTAATTATGAGCTTATAAAATCATT
>NW_018402279.1:6640-6822 GCF_002168275.2 Theobroma umbraticum | reverse complement strand
AATAAGGCTCTCAAAGCTATGGGTGACTATAAATGGACTTTTTTTGTCGATGGATAGTATTTTCTTTATATTTCTCAAGGCAGACATTCAATTCTAATATGTTTTAATAAAAAATATAAAAAATTTTTACCTAAAATCAATTGTGAGATTATAAAACCATTTAAAGCGAGTAATAAGGCTTT
>NW_018402279.1:6269-6629 GCF_002168275.2 Theobroma umbraticum | reverse complement strand
GTGACTGTAAATGGACTTTTCTTACCAATGATTATCTTTTCCTTCATGTTTCTCGAGAAAGGCTTTTAATTTTAAACTGTTATAATAAAAATATAAAAAAATTTTACCTAAAAGCAATTATGAGATTATAAAAATATTTAAAGCGAGTACTAAAGCTTTTGAAGGCGTGGGTGACTACAAATGGACTATGCTTGCCAATGAATATCTTTTTCTTCATGTTTCCAGAGGTAGACATTCAATTGTAATATGTTTGAATAAAAAAATATAAAAAAATTTAACTTAAAATGAATTATAAGAGTATAAAATTATTTAAAGCGAGTAATAAGGCTTTCGAAGGCATGTGTGACTATAAATGGATTT
>NW_018402279.1:5775-6095 GCF_002168275.2 Theobroma umbraticum | reverse complement strand
GTAATAAGGCTTTCGAAGGCATGGGTGACTATAAATGGACATTTCTTACCAATGAATATCTTTTTCTTCACATTTCTCTATGTAAGCATTTAATTATAATTTGTTTTAATAAAAAATATAAAATAATTCAACTTAGAATCAATTATGAGAGTATAAAACTATTTAAAGCGAGTAATAAGGCTTCCAAAGGCATGGATGACTATAAAGAGACTTTTCTTACTAAAGGATATCTTTTCCTTCATGTTTCTTGAGGTAAACATTCAATTATAATTTGTGTTAATAAAACATGTAAAAAAACTCGACTTAAAATCAATTATGAG
>NW_018402279.1:5615-5765 GCF_002168275.2 Theobroma umbraticum | reverse complement strand
CATTTAAACCAAATAATAAGGCTTTCAAAGGTATGGGTGCCTATAAATGGATTTTAATTTCCAATAGATATCTTTTTCTTTACGTTTCTTGAGGTACACATTCTATTATAATCTGTTTTAATAAAAATGTGCAAAAACTCAACTTAAAAT
>NW_018402279.1:5377-5605 GCF_002168275.2 Theobroma umbraticum | reverse complement strand
ATTATAAAATCATTTAAAGCGAGCAATAAGGCTTTCGAATGCATGGGTGACTATAAATAGCTTTTTCTTCACGTTTATGAAGACAAACTTTCAATTATTATCTATCTTACCAACAAATGTAAAACAAATTTAACTTAAAATTATTTATGAGATTATAAAACTATTTAAAGCGACTAATAATGGTTTTGAAGGCATAGGTGACTATTAGTAGAATTTTCTTGCCAATGA
>NW_018402279.1:5055-5244 GCF_002168275.2 Theobroma umbraticum | reverse complement strand
ACTTAAAGTCAATTATGAGATTATAAAAATATTTAAAGTTAGTAATAAGGCTTTCGAAGGTGTGGGTGACTATGAATGGACTTTTCTTGCTAATGAATATCTGTTTCTTCATGTTTCCAGAGGTAGACATTCAATTATAATCTCTTTTAATAAAAAAATATAAAAAAATTCAACTTAAAATCAATTATG
>NW_018402279.1:4542-4681 GCF_002168275.2 Theobroma umbraticum | reverse complement strand
CAATTATAATCTGTTTTAATAAAGAATGTAAAAAAATTCAACCTAAAATCAATTGTGAGATTATAAAACCATTTAAAGCGTGTAGTAAGGCTTTCGAAGGCATGGGTTGCTATAAATGGACTTTTCTTTCTAATGGATA
>NW_018402279.1:3795-3916 GCF_002168275.2 Theobroma umbraticum | reverse complement strand
AACGAGTAATAAGGCTTTCAAAGCCATGGGTGACTATAAATCGACTTTTCTTGCAGATGGATATCTTTTTTTTCATGTTTCTCGAGGTAAACATTCAATTATAATATAGTTTAATAACAAA
>NW_018402279.1:3057-3785 GCF_002168275.2 Theobroma umbraticum | reverse complement strand
ATTCAACTGAAAACCAATTATGAGATAACAAAACCATTTAAAGTAAGTAATAAAGCTTCCAAAGGCATGGGTGATAATAAATTGACTTTTCTTGCCAATAGATTTTTTTTCTTCATGTTTCTCAAGGTAGACATTCAATTATAATCTGTTTTAGAAAAAAATGTAAAAAAAACTCAACTTAAAATCAATTATAAGGTTATAAAATCATTTAAATCGAGTAATATGGCTTTCGAATGCATAGGCAACTATAAATAGACTTTTCCAAGCAATGAGTCGCTTTTTCTTCACGTTTCTTGAAGTAGATATTCAATTAGAATCTGTTTAAATAAAATATATAAAAAAACTCAACTTAAAAACAATTTTGAGGTTATAAAATCATTTAAAGCGAGTAATAAGGCTTTCAAAGACATGAGTGACGATACATGAACTTTTCTTGTCAAGGGATATCTTTTTCTTAACGTTTCTCGAGGTACACCTTCAATTATAATCTATTTTAATAAAAAATATAAAAAAATTCAACTTAAACCCAATTATGAGATTCCAAAACCATGTAAAAATTACTAATAAGGCTTTCGAAGGCATGGGTGACTATACATGACTTTTCTTGCCGATGGATATCTTTTTCTTCACGTTTCTTGAGGTACACATTCAATAATCTGTTTCAATAAAAAATGTAAAAAATTCAACTTAAACCCAATTATGAGATTACAAAACTATTTAAAGTGACT
>NW_018402279.1:2921-3047 GCF_002168275.2 Theobroma umbraticum | reverse complement strand
TCGAAGGCATGGGTGACTATACATGGACTTTTCTTGCCAATGGATATCTTTTCTTCATGCTTCTAGAGGTACACATTCAATTATAATCTATTTTAATAAAAAATATAAAAAAATTCAACTTAAAAT
>NW_018402279.1:2652-2821 GCF_002168275.2 Theobroma umbraticum | reverse complement strand
AGGCATGGGTGACTATAAATGGACTTTTCTTACCGATGGATATCTTTTTCTTCATATTTCTCAAGGTAAACATTCAATTATAACCTGTTTCAATAAAAAATGTATAAAAATTCAATTTGAAATCAATTATGAGCTTATAAAACAATTTAAACTGAGTAATAAGGCTTTC
>NW_018402279.1:2310-2551 GCF_002168275.2 Theobroma umbraticum | reverse complement strand
TCATTGGCAAGAAAATTCTACTAATAGTCACCTATGCCTTCAAAACCATTATTACTTGCTTTAATGGTTTTATAATCTCATAAATGATTTTAAGTTAAATTTTTTTTACATTTGTTGGTAAGATAGATAATAATTGAAAGTTTGTCTTTATAAACGTGAAGAAAAAGCTATTTATAGTCACCCATGCATTCGAAAGCCTTATTACTCACTTTAAATGATTTTATAATCTCATAATTGATTT
>NW_018402279.1:1926-2144 GCF_002168275.2 Theobroma umbraticum | reverse complement strand
TTCGGAAGCCTTATTATTTGGTTTAAATGATTTTATAACCTCATAATTGATTTTAAGTAGAGTTTTTTTATAATTTTGTATTAAAACAGATTATAATTGAATGTTTACCTCAAGAAACATGGAAAAAAATATATCCTTTAGCAAGAAAAGTCTCTTCATAGTCATCCATGCCTTTGGAAGCCTTATTACTCGCTTTAAATAGTTTTATAATCTCATAA
>NW_018402279.1:1829-1916 GCF_002168275.2 Theobroma umbraticum | reverse complement strand
GTTGAATTATTTTATATTTTTTATTAAAACAAATTATAATTAAATGCCTACCTAGAGAAATGTGAAGAAAAAGATATCCATTGGGAA
>NW_018402279.1:1189-1819 GCF_002168275.2 Theobroma umbraticum | reverse complement strand
TTTATAGTCACCCATGCCTTCGAAAGCCTTACTACTCGCTTTAAATAGTTTTATACTCTCATAATTCATTTTAAGTTGAATTTTTTTATATTTTTTATTCAAACAAATTACAATTGAATGTCTACCTCGGGAAACATGAAGAAAAAGATATTCATTGGCAAGAATAGTCTATTTATAGTCACCCAAACCTTGAAAACCTTATTACTCGCTTTAAATATTTTTATAATCTCATAATTGCCTTTAGGTAAAATTTTTTTACATTTTTAACTAAAACAGATTAAAATTAAAAACCTTTCTCGGGAAACATGAAGGAAAATATATTCATTGGCAAGAAATATCCATTTACAGTCACCCGTACCTTCGAAAGCCTTATTACTTGATTTAAATGGTTTTGTAATCTCATAATTGGTTTTCAGTTGAATTTTTATATATTTTTTATTAAAATAGATTATAATTGAATATCTACCTCATGAAACATGAAGAAAAAGTTATCCATTGGCAAGAACAGTCCATTTATGGTCACCCATGCCTTCGAAAGCCTTATTACTCAGTTTAAATTTTTTTATAAGCTCATAATTGATTTCAAGTTGAATTTTTTTACATTTTTTTATTGAAACAGGTTATAATTGA
>NW_018402279.1:972-1110 GCF_002168275.2 Theobroma umbraticum | reverse complement strand
GCCTTATTACTCACTTTAAATAATTTTGTAATCTCATAATTGGGTTTAAGTTGAATTTTCTTTCATTTTTAATTAAAGTAGAATATAATTGAATTTCTACCTTGACAAACGTGAAGAAAAAGATATCCATTGGCAAGA
>NW_018402279.1:851-962 GCF_002168275.2 Theobroma umbraticum | reverse complement strand
TATAGTCACCCATGCCTTTGAAAGCCATATTAATAAGTTTAAATGATTTTATAAGCTCATAATTGATTTTAAGTTGAAGTTTTTTAGATTTTTATTAAAACAGATTATAAT
>NW_018402279.1:752-841 GCF_002168275.2 Theobroma umbraticum | reverse complement strand
CCTCAAGAAATGTGAAGAAAAAGGTATCCATTGATAAGAAAAGTCCATTTATAGCCACCCATTCCTTCGAAAGCCTTATTACTTGCTTT
>NW_018402279.1:0-381 GCF_002168275.2 Theobroma umbraticum | reverse complement strand
AAGATAATCATTGGTAAGAAAAGTCCATTTACAGTCACCCGTGCCTTCGAAAGCGTTGTTACTTGCTTTAAATAGTTTTGTAATCTCATAATTCATTTTAAGTTAAATTTTTTTATATTTTTTTATTCAAACAAATTACAATTGAATGTCTACCTCTGAAAACATGAAGAAAAAGATATTCATTGGCAAGAATAGTTCATTTGTAGTCACCCACGCTTTCAAAAGCCTTAGTACTCGCTTTAAATATTGTTATAATCTCATAATTGCCTTTAGGTAAAATTTTTTTATATTTTTATTAAAACAGATTAAAATTAAAAGCCCTTCTCAAGAAACATGAAGGAAAAGATAATCATTGGTAAGAAAAGTCCATTTACAGTCACC
>NW_018402278.1:2890-3005 GCF_002168275.2 Theobroma umbraticum | reverse complement strand
TAATTGATTTTAAGTTGAATATTTTTACATTTTTTGCTAAAACAGGCTATAATTGAATGTTTACCTCAGGAAATGTGAAGAAAAAAGCATTTGTTGGCAAGAAAAGTCTATTTAT
>NW_018402278.1:2680-2880 GCF_002168275.2 Theobroma umbraticum | reverse complement strand
TCCTTTAAAAGCCTTATTACTCACTTTAAATGGTTTTATAATCTAATGATTGATTTTAGGTGAAATGTTTTTACATTTTTGATTAAAACAGATAAAAATTGAATGTCTATCTTGAGAAACATGATGAAAAAAATATTCATTATCACGAAAAGTCCATTTGTAGTCACCCATTCCTTCAAAAGCCTTGTTACTCACTTTAA
>NW_018402278.1:2189-2324 GCF_002168275.2 Theobroma umbraticum | reverse complement strand
ATAATTAATTTTAAGTGTAATTTTTTTACATTTTTTATTAAAACAGACTATAATAGAATGTTTGCCTTGAGAAAAGTGAAGAAAAAAGGATTCATTGGCAAGAAAAGTCTATTTATAGCCTCTCATTCCTTCAAA
>NW_018402278.1:2070-2179 GCF_002168275.2 Theobroma umbraticum | reverse complement strand
CTCACTTTAAATGGTTTTATAATGTCATAATTAATTTTAAGTTAAATTTTTATAAATTTTTCATTAAAACTGACTATAATTGAATGTCTACCTCAAGAAACATGAAGAA
>NW_018402278.1:1621-1816 GCF_002168275.2 Theobroma umbraticum | reverse complement strand
AATCTAATAATTGATTTTAAGTTGAAATTTTTTACATTTTTCATTAAAACAGACCATAATTGAACGTCTACCTTGACATACATGAAGAAAAAAGCATTTATTGATAAGAAAAGTCCATTTATAGCCTCTCGTTCCTTTAATAGCCTTTTTACTCATTCTAAATGGTTTTATAATCTCGTAATTAATTTTAAGTGT
>NW_018402278.1:1324-1465 GCF_002168275.2 Theobroma umbraticum | reverse complement strand
AAATGGTTTTATAATCTAATAATTGATTTTAAGTTGAATATTTTTACATTTTTAATTTAAACAGACAATAATTGACTGTCTATCTCAAGAAACGTGAAAACAAAAGTATTCATTGGCAAGAAAAGTCCATTTATAGTCACC
>NW_018402278.1:1000-1137 GCF_002168275.2 Theobroma umbraticum | reverse complement strand
TGATTTTAAGTTGAATTTTTTTACATTTTTCATTAAAACAGATGATAATTGAATCTTTGCCTCAAGAAACATGAAGAAAAAATCATTCATTGATATGAAAAGTCCATTTATAGCCTCTCATTCCTTCAACAGTCTTT
>NW_018402278.1:851-990 GCF_002168275.2 Theobroma umbraticum | reverse complement strand
TAAATGGTTTTATAATCCCATAATTGATTTTAAGTTCAATTCTTTTACAATTTCTAATTAAAATAGACTATAATTGAATTTTTTTCTTGAGAAGCATAAAGAAAAAAGCATTCATTGGCAAGAAAAGTCTATTTACAGC
>NW_018402278.1:522-636 GCF_002168275.2 Theobroma umbraticum | reverse complement strand
GAATATCTATCTCGAGAAACGTGAAGAAAAGAGCATTCATTGACAAGAAAAGTCTATTTCTAGTCACCTATTCCATCAAAAGCCTAATTACACGCTTTAAATGGTTTTCTAATC
>NW_018402278.1:369-497 GCF_002168275.2 Theobroma umbraticum | reverse complement strand
TTTAATATTTTTCATTAGAACAGACTATAATTGAATGTTAAACACAAGAAACCTAAAGAAAAAAGCATTCATTGGCAAGAAAAGTTTATATATAGCCTCCAAATCCTTTAAAAGGCTTATTACTAGCT
>NW_018402278.1:197-359 GCF_002168275.2 Theobroma umbraticum | reverse complement strand
TTATAATCTAATAATTGATTTTAAGTTAAATTCTTTTATATTTTTCATTAAAACAGACATTAATTGAATGTCTATTTCAAGAAATGTGAAGAAAAAAGTATTGATTGGCAAGAAAAGTCTACTTAAAGCCTCCTACTCCTTCAAAAGCCTTATTACTCACTT
>NW_018402278.1:0-187 GCF_002168275.2 Theobroma umbraticum | reverse complement strand
TATAATATCGTAATTGATTTTAAGGTTACTGTTTTTTACATTTTTGATTAAAACAGACAATATTTGAATGTTTAACTCGAGAAACGTGAAGGAAAAAGTATTTATTATCAAGAAAAGTTAATTTATAGTCACTTATTCCTTCAAAAGCGTTATTACACGCTTTGAATGGTTTTATAATGTCATAATT
>NW_018402277.1:1769-1972 GCF_002168275.2 Theobroma umbraticum | reverse complement strand
AAAGTCTATTTATAGTCACCCATTCCTTCAAAAGCCTTATTACTTGCTTTACATTATTTTATAATATCATAAACGATTTTAAGTTGATTTGTTTTATATTTTCTGTTAAAACAGACTATAATTGAATGTCTACCTTGAGAAACATGTAGAAAAAGCCTTTCATTGAGAAGAAAAGTTCATTTATAGTCACCCATTCCTTCAAA
>NW_018402277.1:1110-1245 GCF_002168275.2 Theobroma umbraticum | reverse complement strand
TTTTATAAACTCATAATTAATTTTAAATTGAGTCTTTTTAAATTTTTCATTAAAACTGACTATAATTGAATGCCTGTCTTGGGAAACATGTAGAAAAAGGTATTTATTGACAAGAAAAGCCCATTTAGAGTCACC
>NW_018402277.1:673-792 GCF_002168275.2 Theobroma umbraticum | reverse complement strand
TTTTTATATTTTTGGATAAAACAGACTATAATTGAATGCTTACCTTGAAAAACATGAAGAAAAATGCATTCATTGGCAAGAAAGGTCCATTTATAGTCACCCATTCCTTCAAAAGTCTT
>NW_018402277.1:0-133 GCF_002168275.2 Theobroma umbraticum | reverse complement strand
TTGAGAAACGTAAAGAAAAAAGCATTCATTGGCAAGAAAAGTTCATTTACAGTCACCTATTTTTTCAAAAGCCTTATTACGTTTTAAATTGTTTTATAAACCCATAATTAATTTTAAGTTGAATTTCTTTACA
>NW_018402276.1:1201-1453 GCF_002168275.2 Theobroma umbraticum | reverse complement strand
TACTCAATTTAAATTATTTTATAATCTCAAAATTGATTTTAAGTTAAATTTTTTGTACAGTTTTGGTTAAAACAGATTATAATTGAACGTCTAACTCGAAAAACATGAAGAAAAAGCCATTCATTGGTAAGAAATGTCCATTTATAGTCACCCATTCCTTCAAAACCCTTATTACTCGCTATAAATAGTTTTCCAATTTCATAATTGATTTTAAGTTGAATTTTTTTATATTTTTGGTTAAAACAAGCTATA
>NW_018402276.1:775-934 GCF_002168275.2 Theobroma umbraticum | reverse complement strand
AAAGTCTATTTATAGCCTCCCATTCCTTCAAAAACCTTATTACTCACTTTAAATACTTTTATAATCTCAAAATTGATTTTAAATATAGTTTTTTTAATATTTTTTGTTAAAAAAAATTATAATTGAATGTCTACCTTGAGAAATGTGAAGAAGAAGGCA
>NW_018402276.1:538-662 GCF_002168275.2 Theobroma umbraticum | reverse complement strand
TTAACATATTTGGATAAAACAGATTATAATTGAATGTCTACCTCGAGAAACGAGAAGAAAATGGCATTTATTGACAAGCAAAGTCCATTTACAGTCATTTCTACCTTCAAAAGCCTTATTACTC
>NW_018402276.1:322-524 GCF_002168275.2 Theobroma umbraticum | reverse complement strand
TATAATCTCAAAATTGATGTTAAGTTGAATTTTTTTACATTTTTAGTTAAAACAAATTATTGTTGATTGTTTGTCTCAAGAAACGTAAAGAAATAAGTATTCATTGGAAAGAAATATCCATTTATAGTAACCCATTCTTTTAAAAAGTCTTATTACTCGCTTTGAATGGTTTTATAATTTCATAATTGATTTTAAGTTAAAT
>NW_018402276.1:171-298 GCF_002168275.2 Theobroma umbraticum | reverse complement strand
GATAATAATTTAATGTCTACCTTGAGAAACGGGAAAAAAAAGGCATACATTAGCAAGAAAATTCCATTTATAGTCACCAATTCTTTCATAAGCCTTATTACTCACTTTAAATGGTTTTATAATCTCA
>NW_018402276.1:0-161 GCF_002168275.2 Theobroma umbraticum | reverse complement strand
TAAGTTGAATTCTTTGTACAGTTTTGGTTAAAACAGATTAAAATTAAATGTCTACCTTGAGAAATGTAAAGAAAAAGATATTCATTGGAAAAAAAAGTCTATTTATTGTCACCTATTCCTTTAAAAACCTTATTACTCGTTTTAAATGGTTTTGTAATCTC
>NW_018402275.1:1121-1279 GCF_002168275.2 Theobroma umbraticum | reverse complement strand
AAGCCTTATCACATGCTTTGAATGGTTTTGTAATCTCATAATTCATTTTAAGTTAAATTTTCTTAGATTTTTCATTAAAATAGACTATAATTGAATGTCGAACACAAGAAACAGGAAGAAAAGAGCATTCATTGGCAAGAAAAGTTCATATATAGCCT
>NW_018402275.1:915-1098 GCF_002168275.2 Theobroma umbraticum | reverse complement strand
TTTTAAGTTGAATTTTTTTACATTTATGATTCAAACAAACAATAATTGAATGTCTATTTAAAAAAATGTGAAGAAAATAGCATTCATTGGCAGGAAAAGTCTATTTATAGCCTCCCACTTCCTCAAAAGCCTTATTACTCACTTTAAATGGTTTTCGAATCTCATAAATGATTTTAACTTGAA
>NW_018402275.1:597-747 GCF_002168275.2 Theobroma umbraticum | reverse complement strand
TAATATCATAATTTATTTTAAGTTGAATTTTTTTACAATTTTCGTGAAACAGACTATAATTGAACGTCTACCTTGACAATCGTGAAGAAAAAAGCCTTCATTGATAAGAAAAGTCTATTTATAGCCTCTCATTCCTTTAATAGCCTTTTT
>NW_018402275.1:183-314 GCF_002168275.2 Theobroma umbraticum | reverse complement strand
TTTTTTATATTTTTTATCAAAACAGACAATAATTAACTGTCTATCTTGAGAAACATGTAGACAAAAGTATTCATTGCCAAGAAAAGTCTATTTATAGTCACCATTCCTTCAAAGGCCTTATGACACGCTTT
>NW_018402275.1:0-120 GCF_002168275.2 Theobroma umbraticum | reverse complement strand
TTTTACATTTTTTGTTAAAACAGGCTATAATTGAATGCCTGCCTTGCGAATCGTAAAGAAAAAAGGATTCATTGATAACAAAAGTTCATTTATAGCCTCTCAGTCCTTCAATAGCCTTTT
>NW_018402274.1:1816-2249 GCF_002168275.2 Theobroma umbraticum | reverse complement strand
AAAAAAGTAAAAACATTCAACTAAAAATCAATTATTAGTTTATAAAACCATTTAAAGCAAGTAATATGGCTTTCGAAGACTTAAGTGACTATATATAGACTTTTTGTGCTAATGGTTGGCTTTTGCTTCACGTTCCTCAAGGTATACATTCAATTATAGACTTTTTTAATGAAAAATGTAAAAACATTTAACTTAAAATCAATTTTGAGATTATAAAACTATGTAAAGTAAGTAATAAGGCCTTTGAAGGAATGGGTGTCTATAAATAAACTTTTTTTGCCAATGAATACCTTTTTCTTGATGTTTCCTAAAGCAGACATACAATTATAATATGTTCTAACTAAAAACGTAAAAGAATCAACCTAAAGTCAATTATGAGATTATAAAACCATTTAAAGTTAGTAATAAGACTTTTGAAGGAATGGGTAACTAT
>NW_018402274.1:1508-1806 GCF_002168275.2 Theobroma umbraticum | reverse complement strand
TTTTTGTCAATGAATGTCTTTTTTTTCACATTTATCGAGGAAGACATTCAATCATAATATGTTTTAACCAAAAATGTACAAAGAATTCAAATTTAAATCAATTATGTGACTATAAAACCATTTAAAGTGAGTAATAGGGCTTTGAAGGAATGAGTGACTATAAATGGACTTTTCTTGCCAATGAATACCTTTTTATTTAGGTTTTCTAAGGTAAACATTCGATTATAATCTATTCTAACAAAAAATGTTAAAAATTTCAACCTAAAATCAACTATGAGATTATAAAACCATTTAAAGT
>NW_018402274.1:1355-1498 GCF_002168275.2 Theobroma umbraticum | reverse complement strand
GCTTTTAAAGGAATGAGTGACTATAAATGGAATTTTCTTGTCAATGAATGCCTTTTTTTTCATGTTTCTTAAACTTGACATTCAATTATAATATGTTTTAACTAAAAAAGTACAAAGAATTCAAATTTAAATCAATTTTGAAA
>NW_018402274.1:1199-1345 GCF_002168275.2 Theobroma umbraticum | reverse complement strand
ATTTAAAGTGAGTAATAAGGCTTTTGAAGAAATGGGTCACTATAAATGGACTTTTCTTGCCAATGAATGCCATTTTCTTTACATTTCTTGAGATAGAGATCCAATTGTAGTCTGTTTTAATAAAAAATGTAAAAATATTCAACTTA
>NW_018402274.1:833-1189 GCF_002168275.2 Theobroma umbraticum | reverse complement strand
TGGTATTATAAAACCATTTAAAGTGAGTAATAAGACTTTTGAAGGTATGGGTAACTGTAAATAGACTTTCTTACCAATGACTGCCTTTTTCTTAACGTCTCAGAAGGTGGGCATTCAATTCTAATTTGTTTTAACCAAAAATATAAAAAAATTTAACTTAAAACTAATTATTAGTTTATAAAACCATTCAAAGCAAGTAATAAGGGTTTGCGATGGCTTGAGTGACTATAAATGGACTTTTTGTGCCAATGGTTGGATTTTACTTTACATTTCTCAGGGCAAACATTCAATTGTTTCCTTTTTTAACCAAATATGTAAAAAATTCAACTTAAAATTAATTTTGAGATTATAAAACT
>NW_018402274.1:622-823 GCF_002168275.2 Theobroma umbraticum | reverse complement strand
AGTAATAAGACTTTTGAAAGAATGAGTGACTATAAATGGAGTTTTCTTGCTAATGAATGCCTTTTTCTTCATGTTTCTCAAGGTAGACAATGAATTATAATTTTTTTTAACCAAAAATGTATAAAGAATTCAAATTTAAATCAAATTTGAGATTATAAAACCATTTAAAATAAGTAATAAGGCTTTTGAAGGAATGGATGA
>NW_018402274.1:496-612 GCF_002168275.2 Theobroma umbraticum | reverse complement strand
ACTTTTCTTGCCAATGAATATCTTTTTCTTTAGGTTTCCCAAGACAGACATTCAATTATATTCTGTTCTAACCAAAAATGTCAAAAAGTTCAACTTAAAATCAATTATGAGATTAC
>NW_018402274.1:126-486 GCF_002168275.2 Theobroma umbraticum | reverse complement strand
AAAGTGAGTAATAAGGCTTTTCAAGGAATGGGTGACTATAAATATATTTTTCTTGCCAATGAATAATTTTTTCTTCATGTTTCCTAAGGTAGACATTCAATTATAATCTGTTCTAACAAAAAACGTCAAAAAGTTCAAGCTAAAATCAATTATGAGATTATAAAACCATTTAAAATGAGTAATAAGGTCTTTGAAGGAATGTGTGACTATAAAGGGTCTTTTTTTACCAAAGAATACCTCTTTCTTCACATTTCCTGAGGTAGACATTCAATTATAATCTGTTCTAACCCAAAACTTAAAAAGAATAAACCTAAAATCAATAATGAGATTATAAAACCATTTAAAGTGAGTAATAAGGCT
>NW_018402274.1:0-116 GCF_002168275.2 Theobroma umbraticum | reverse complement strand
TGGGTAACTATAAATGGATTTTTCTTGCCAATGAATGCCTTTTTTTTTCACATTTGTTGAGGTAGACATTCAATTATAGTCTGTTTTAACCAAAAAAGTACAAAGAATTCAAATTT
>NW_018402273.1:0-4830 GCF_002168275.2 Theobroma umbraticum | reverse complement strand
AAGCAGAGCGAATCCATGCCATGTGCATTCAATATAATTGTACAGCAGTATTTTATTTGTAATTAGTTCCTTTTTCTGTCTTTTATTATTATTATTATTATTCATTTTTTGTTAGCCTTGTTTCTATTTCGATGCAAGAGTGAGGCCTACTGCAAGCCCTGCATTGTTATCCACGTAATGAAGTTAGAGAAGATCCCTTAAGAAGAAAAACCATCATCTGTGATCGTATACCATTAAATTATTTCAGTTGCTTTAACGAACAAATGATTTTGAAAGAACAAAGTTAGTCAACATTCACTTCTTTTTCTGCACCTCGTTCCTGTCTTGGATTTCTTTCTTTGCCCTCCCTTTACATTTCCCTACTAAGTACGGAAGATGCTAGCCATTTTCGCACTGATCACTGTCAAATTTTTTGATCACCAATCGAATCATCAGTTTCCATTCTGTTAACTTCAGGTTAACGACTTAATGGTACATTCCATTTTCTGGGTCAACCTCTCCCTGATGAACCTGCAACATTAGCACAAAAGCCCTTCACGCTTATGATCTCTGAAGGTGACACAGAAACAATATAAGATCCATCTGTGAGAGAGATTGGTAAAAATTATCTTTACCTGACCATGCTTATCTTCTCTGAAGCTTCTTGATCTAAGCTTCAACTCTCCTCTGCTAGTGGTCAGCTCATCAAATAGCTCTTGATCGTCCGTTTCTACTTCACTATCTTCATCCCCTGAACCATTTTGCTCCTGCTCCAGTTGATACATTAATCATAAGTTAAACATACCACACTAGCTGTCGCCTAACCTCAGTGTTTGTTCTTCAAATAACTATTCTTGATATGGTTCAGCTATTCAAAATCATCTCAGCAGTTCTAATTGCTAACTATTGAAGGAACTAGTGAACTACCACATTTAAGGCAATGATTTCCAAGCCAATCTAGGTTCTCCTATGCACCAAGACATTTTATATAGTAGATGAGAGACCGCATTGCAAATCATCATCTTAAGCACCAAATCCTTTTCTTATATTGTTAATTGAAATCAAGAACAAAACTTGAACTCCAGGCTCAACTTGCACCAGATGTGCTCACTTTCCAACAGCACCAGGAACCCGTTGGAGATAACCAATTAAACTTTGTGAATGAATAAAAAAGATTGGGAGTTGGCCATTGTCAATACAGTGATATATGCAGTGAGGTTACGTACCTTGAATAAAATGCCATGATTGTGATTATAGGTTCCAGCAGGAATTTCTTCGTACTCAGCTGCATCCAGCTCATGAAGATGAAGTGGTTGAAAAAATTTGGGGAGAATATGCTGTCTTATGCTTATGAGCAGAAAGAAGGGCAAGGGGAACAATATTCCAGCAATTGGTATCCATGTCACCCCAAAACAGATCAGAAGATAAACCAGCTGTAGGAGGGTAAATACAGCAATATTTCTGAAAGGTACGGACTCCACAAAAGAAGCATGAGCCCCTTCTAAAACCCTGCTCAAAAGAATTCCATATCAGTACAGTACATCAGACTTCAGAGCTTCATTGGGAGATATATAGCCAACCCCCTAGGGAAGACAATTTCATTTTGCTGGGGGATGTTTTCACAAGTGAAAAGAAGAAATGAAAAACAAGATACTACTAATTGATAAGGGAACCAGATACAGATGTTATCTACATTATATTTTGACTTACTTGTACCGCCGGCTAGGAGCAATGAAAAGCAGCAACATTCTTTCCCAGAACTGGTTTCCAGGTAGACTGTCAATAGCCATGTATGCAAAGTATCCCCAGAGAACTGATGTTGGTATTTTCTTGATTATCGGCATGGCTAGTAATGATACTCCCACTAGAATTGACTGTAATAGATTGGTCACTCTTTGCTCATTAACCCTTACAGGTACGTGAGCCTCTATATGCTTTTCAGGATCAAATTTACAGTCTGTGCTTCCTCCATCCTCAGCTTTGAAAACAGCAGCCTTCAAATCCTTCAAGTCTTGAGCTGCAGAAGGCTGCAACAAATCACCACACATCATTAGGGAATAAAGGGTGCTTTTACAATAAGCAAGCTCATAACCACATGCTGTACGTGATCATTATGGTATATCCTACGGAACCCCAATATGCAAAGAACAAGAGTGCTTACACCTGAAGTCGAGTCCATTTCTTCAAAAATTTCTTGCATCCTGCTATAAATAGTAGATCTGCTAGCTTTTTGTTTCAAGCATTCCTTGGCGCCTTTCACCATTTTCTTCCTAATTATCTGCATTTATAAACCAGATTCTTTAAACTACACCAGCATTATGCTGCCAATACAGATTGCTTTATATTACCTACTAAATCCATTTACCAACCTGTCTTTTGAGAACAGCGAGGCTCTTTGTGTGCATGGGAGATTGTGGGAGTACTCCATTGGAAGGAGGGAGTCCAATCAAACCACAGATCAGAGTCTATACAATAGATTCAAAGCAACACAACAACTGTAAATCAAGAATCATGCTGAAAATTTACCAAGTAATATGACAAAACACCAAAGAATCCAAACATAAGCTTCTGTACCATAATGCCGAGAATGAAAATGTCGTAGTGATAAGCAGATGGCATCTTGAGATTAAACTCCTTCTGTTGCGCCAATTGTGAAGCAACAGTGTGGTCAAAAAAGTAAAGACCAGCGATCATTAAAGCCGGTAAGAAAGCACTAAAAACGTGGACCGGTGGGACGTTTGCCATATCCTGCAATCCAAAGGCGGAAAAAGCAGCTTGTTTAAATACGTTTATAGATAACTCATTATATTCCATTTTTTGTTTGTATTGTTTTTTTCTAAATCGAGGCCCTACTTATACATTTAAATATCTTGTTATTTTTTATTTTACCTTCATTACTGTCCAATGCTCCAACGAGGCAGACTCCCAAGGGAGGGGACTAACAAGTCTCCTAGGAACTCCAGAAGGAACTTTGCCAGGAACAATAAATGACATTGCTGACCATGCTACGACCATCAATGGAACACCATAATCCGCAATCAAGCTCCGACACCACCCTACAATTGATGGAAAAGAAACGTCAGATAAGAGTGAGACATTTGCAGTGAAGAAATCATCAAATGAAATGATCCCTTCATATATATAACCTGCTCCGTATAGCCATGATCTTGCCCCTCTGCTCTTCAAAGCGGTAATGAGTAGTCCAAACGTAAATATAACACCCAACAGCCCGTTTACATAAAGCCACTGGAAACTATCTTTTTCTGAGTTTTGATTTTCAGCATCCGGTACTTCAAATTCACTCACAATCCCCTGTGTAGAAACGGAACATTAAGATCAACCGCAATCCCTCAACTAGAAGTGACATAACATATTACTTCAGCTCTAATTTAAAACTACAAAAAAAAAAGGGGTACCTTGATGGCCTGTTGAATGAATAGAACAGCAATTAACATGCCAAAAAGCTCCCCAGCAATCCTTGTAAATTTATTGATTATCGTACAAGCATTAAATATTGCAAGAAGAATGAGAAGGAAAGCGGTCCAGACACACACCCTGCAAAAATAAATAAATAAATGTTACAAGTTTTAAGAACTTGTAGCAATCGGATTATGAAAGGGGTTGCTTTCACTCACCATCCAGCCCAAGCCAAGAAGAGTTCTTTGCCAAGATCGTCCCTTCCTTTTGCAAAGCTGTATAAATAAGAGTACATTATAACCGTTGGCTCAGCAACTCCTAAAATCAACAGCGGTTGGCCTCCGAAGATAGAGTGTATGATGCCACATATGGCAGTTGAAGCTAGAGTCTCCACAGTGCTTAAGCTTCCATCTGAGAGGAAATAAAAAATGTTATCATTAAAAGATACAACAAAGGAGACCGAGTTTTGGAAGAAAAGAAATATGGCACGAAGACTAACCTGTTTCTCGGTTAAGTTGGGCTCCAAAGGCAATGACGGGAAGAGCAGAAGCGAAGAATATATAAGTAGTTGGTGCCAATATCCTGAAATGAAAGCCATTATCATTGCATTCCATCGAAAATGTAAAGCCTAATGAAACAGGAAGATGAAGTGAAAATGAAGAAAAGAGGAAGCAAACCTGAGGCCAGTGCAACATGCAGCAGCCCAGTCCTGCTTGTAACATGATTTTCTTCCTTTGAAGTCGTGAAGGACCCCTTTGAATGGACTTCTTAGATTATCCATTGCTGGATAATAAGATACAAAAAGGATTATTCTTTGCAGTCTCTAAAAAATTCTGAGGGGAAAAAACTAAAGGAGGGGCGAACTTGAATAGATGAAAGGGCCAAAGAACGTAAAAAACCAAAAGAAAAAGGAAATGATGTGCCTGGATATAGATTAGGTGTTAATGAAGATTGGCTGTTTTCAACAATGTGAAAACTGTGAAGCTCTTAGCTTGTTGGATTCAAATGTTGATTAAAGAAATAAAATAATAACAAGAATTAGTATTCTGGTAATTCCGTTGAGGAGGTGAGTTTGAATAACGGCGGGAATCAGACATGGAATTCAGTTCCGTTTGATTTTGCGTCTTATAGTTAAAAAAACATAATTTGGGGCACAACACCGGTCCCATGTTGTTACGTTCGTTGGGTCATAAAAGGGCATGTTGAATCGAACCAGTTGTGAATTCGAACAACGGCCGGTTTTACAGTGGTTCATGCAACCTTTCTTTGGTTAATTAAAATTCGGTTACTAATTTCCTTTTAACTAAAATAAGAATATAGTTGTTTTTCCTTTTAAGTAAAAAGATGTTTACTAATGTTGCAATTGAAAATTTCAAAGTGAACAAGTCCAGCTTGATTCAGCCTGGCATTGCATTATGTAAGATTGTAATATAG
>NW_018402272.1:1130-1226 GCF_002168275.2 Theobroma umbraticum | reverse complement strand
CATTCATTCAAAAGCCTTATTACACGCTTTAAATGGTTTTATAACCTCATAATTGATTTTAAGCTGAATTGTTTACATTTTTAGTTAAAACAGATT
>NW_018402272.1:1029-1120 GCF_002168275.2 Theobroma umbraticum | reverse complement strand
GTCTACCCTAAGAGACATGAAGAAAATGCATTCATTGGCAAAAAAAAAATCTACTTATAGTCACCCATTCCTTCAAAAGCCTTATTACTCA
>NW_018402272.1:868-1019 GCF_002168275.2 Theobroma umbraticum | reverse complement strand
TTTTATAATTTTATAATTAATTTTAAGTTAAATTTTTACATTTTTGATTAAAACAGACTATAATTGAATGTTTACCTTAAGAAACAGGAATAAAATGCATTCATTGGCAAGAAAAGTCTATTTATGGTCACTCATTCTTTCAAAAGCCTTA
>NW_018402272.1:748-858 GCF_002168275.2 Theobroma umbraticum | reverse complement strand
TAAATAGTTTTATTATCTCAAAATTGATTTTATGTTCAATTTGTTTTACATTTTAGGTTAAAACAGATTATAATTGAATGTTTACCTCAAGAAACATGAATAGAAAGGCA